>NC_090270.1:336121288-336427359 GCF_040414725.1 Anabrus simplex
AGGAAATGCAACCTGCGAATTACTTCAGAAATTAAGCCCAGAAGAACAGATATAGGAAGTTCCTTTCGCTCAGTTCCTAGCTCGCCTACATGAATATGCTAAGAATCCCCACATAGTAGCAGCTCGCTATAAATTTTTTCTATGCAGAATGAAACCACACCAGACTCACATAGAATGGATTGCGGAATTACGTGGTCTCGCCAAGAGTTGCAAGTTTGTCTGTTCTAAGGATGGTTGTAGCATGCCCTACACGGATTCGCTCATTCGGGACATGGTCATTCTCCATACTCCACAAGACAAAGTTCGTTTCGACACTGTCAAAAGTAATAACCCTTCTTTAGAAGAAGTACAGTGTATTGCCACAGTCTATGAAATGACTACTAAGACTGCAGCTGAAATAGCTACCAAATATGAAGTCGCTCAGGTATCTCATACGGCCAGCAAGCATTCTGCTCCTTCGAACCACCAGGTCAGCTCGCTCACTTCGAAGCGTTCCTGACAGGTTCATTCTCGCTCTTCTACAAAGACACGCATTCATAAGAAAGCTCCTCAGCTCCTGCCTTCCTGCAGAGGATGTTTTAAGCATCACGAATGCCGTGACTGCCGCTTCTTCCAGTCCACCTGTGATCGCTGTCATAAAATAGGGCATATCAAGACTGCCTGTCAAAGTATGACCCGCCCTGCCCGTACCGCTCCTGCGACAAAAACTACTCACAAGACGCGACAGGACATGGAAGTTTATCCAAAATATCAACCTCATTCTACCTACAAGAAATTCTAGTAAGATCATCATTGCAATCGCTTTCCCAGATCACTCGACTGACTTTCAATTAGATACTGGATCGCCTATCTCCATCATCAATCTTGCTACATATCACAGCTTAGGATCGCCGTCCTTCTCTCCTGCTGATGTCCAGCTTGTTACTTTTAACAAGAAGAAAATTGATAGTAAAGGAAAAATCACTGTTCCTGCAAGTTATAAAGATATTCATAAACCAGTTACCTTACTGGTTGTCAATAACTACACTGCATGCAACATTCTAGGCACGGATCTCTTCAATTTATTCGGATTTCAAGTACATGACAATGTCAATGTCGTCTCTGCCTTGCAACCTACCTCTGATGTCACTAATCTACTAGAGCACTTTCCAGAAGTTTTCAACTCCACCCTAGGCACAGCCAAAGGCTACAAAGCTCATATCCAGCTTAAATCAGGAGCCAAGCCTCGTTTTTTCAAACCACGTCCAGTCCCACTTGCACTTCAGGATCAAATTCCACAAGAACTACAGAGATGGCTAGCAGCCGGTATCGTAGCTCCAGTCAATTCCAGTAAATGGGCTACTCCGCTAGTCGTAGTTAAAAAAGCAAATGGCAATATCCGCATTTGTGGCGATTTTCGCTCTACAATCAACTCTCAGATTGAAACCGACGTTTTTCCGATTCCCCGTCCTGAACACTTATTTCGCCTTTTTAGCCGGTGGACAGTTCTTCTCCAAAGTGGATCTCAAAGAAGCTTATCTACAGCTACTCTTAGATGAAGAATCTCAGCAGTGCCTCACACTGAATACCTCTCTTGGACTTCTACAGCTCCAGCGCCTACCTTTCGGTGTATCTTCCTCAACAAAGTATAGATAAGAAATGTGTTTTTCCACCAATCAATACACAATTTATTTTAAATAGATTAAACTAGTACCGGTTTCGGCTCTTTAACGGCCATCATCAGCTAGTACATAATTTGTTTCCAGCCATTAGACAATTCACAAGTTGTTATTGTATTAGACATCCGGATGTCTAATGGGGGATGGAAATGTATACAGTAGCATGTAATTAAAATATCAGTAGTCATGGTAAAAAGTTACAATAAGTTAGAACATGAGTATGTAGAACATATTAAAACATATGGGCCACAATATAAAACACTTAAAAAGTTTTAACACATTAAAATTTGGTATGTATAGGTAGACACTTGTTAAAATTTTTAGTTCATGTTACATAGATTCCATTCTTCTATCTTCTGTGTAGTTCCTTTGCTTCTATGTTATGTTGATTTTAGCTGTGTGAGGTAATCTTCGAGAATGTTCAGAAGCTGGTATGCGTCATATTGATATGGACCTTTGTCATGAAGAAATTTTATTGCGTTATATATTCCAACTTGTGATGTACTCTGGTAAGTTTTAATATAGTAAAACAGCAGGTCTTGAATTTGAATTTAGAAGTAGTTGGTGGCAACACCTCTCTCGTCTACGTTTGTGGTTGTAGTTATAGTTGTTGTGGAAGTCTTGTGCCGATATGTTTGAAGAAAATTTATAAATAATAAATATCTTCCTCCACTGCGATTTTCCAGCGATATTTAGAACAACTTACCGCCTCCATTCCCGGTTGTGCTAATTACCTTGACATCATTGTGACCGGATAAGATCAAGATCACCTGAATAATCTGCGCCTACTACTCACCAAATTGAAAGAAAATGGCCTACGTGCTAATCTTGCTAAGTGCACTGTCTTTCAACCTCAAGTTCAATACCTAGGTCATATCATTGATAAGCATGGCATTCGGCCCAGCGAACAGAACGTCTCTGCCATTACCAACATGCCCGCACCGCAGAACGTCAAACAACTACAATCCTTCATCGGAAAAGCTAACTATTAGAGCGAGTTCATTCCACGCTTCGCTTCAGTAGCAGCTCCTCTGAATGCCTTACGCAAGAAAGGTGCTAAATTTCATTGGTCTCAGCAATGTCAGCATGCCTGGCAGACCATCAACAAGGCCCTTGTCCACGCTGTCAAGCTTACTCATTTTCAGCCCGGTATGCTACTCACTCTCGCCATAAACGCATCTGATTATGGACTGGGCGCCGTTCTCTCCCAGAAGGATCGCCACGGACAAGAACGTCCTATAGCCTTCGCTTCCAAGACATTCAACGAACACCAACGTCACTACTTTCAGATAGAGAAAGAAGCCTTAGCTATTATCTTTGGCATTTGCCGCTTCAACGAGTATCTATATGGTAACCATTTCCTCATAATCACTGATTATAAACCTCTTGTTCACTTATTCCATCCTGGTAATAAGATCCCTGAACATTCTCTACGGAAACTTCAGAGATGGTCAATATTTCTCTCTGACTACTCCTATCAGATTGCCTATCGTAGCACATCCCAGCTTTGTAATGCTGATTCTCTCTCTCGCCTTCCTGCCGGTCCTGATACTACTTTCGATTCTCAAGAATCTGAATGTCTTCAGTTAGACATTGAACTTTAAGACACAGTCTCCAGTTTTCCCATTGACGCTACTTGCATCGCCAACGAGACTGATAAGGATGGTACACTAGCTACAATTCGTACTTATATCCGCAGTGGTTGGCCTATTCAACACAAGCTTCATATCAGCCTTGCACCTTATCATCGTCTTCAGCATCATCTCACAGTTCGTGCCGGAGTAATCCTATTAGAAACAGGCACCCCATTCTGAGCGGTTATCCTACTTAGTCTGCTCAAGCAAGTTCTCAACTTGTTACATGAAGGTCATTGGGGAATATCGCATACAAAGCAACTCGCCCGTCAACACTGTCATTGGCCTGGTATTGACACCGACATCGAGAAACTCATCGCCACTGTGAACCTTGTCAAGTACATCAGAACGCACCGTCCTCTGACCTCGCTCCATGACCTCCTGCTACTTCTTGGGAAAGAGTACACATAGACTTCGCCGGACCTTTTCTCAACTCTATGTGGCTCATCTTGATAGACTCTCTAACTTTCCTTACGTCGTAGAAATGCATTCTACTACTACAGAAGCTACCATTCGAGCACTTCAGAAGATTTTCACTACTGAAGATTAACCTCAAGTGCTAATTTTAGACAATGGACCTCAATTTACTGCCACTAACTTCCAGGACTTTTGCACCCATAATGGCATTTGGCATATTTTGACACCTCCTTTTCATCCACAATCCAATGGTGAAGCTGAACGTTTTGTCCAGACTTTCAAGAAAAACATGAAGAAAGCCATATCTTCAGGTTTAACCAAGGATCAGGCATTATTACAACACCTAGGAAGATGCTACCATGAACTTTACTCCAAGTTCCCTTTATAATTCTCCAAACTACAGATAGTCATCAGCTATCACGAACATTCATTCCTTCGAGCATCCTATCTTATCAAGATAGATATCCTTGTACATATAAGAATCCAAGTATATAATTGTATATATTTCTCAGACCATCAGTCAACTAGTTTATGTTGTTATTTAACGTGTACAGCACTTCAAGCAGCAAGTCAAATTTTGTTCATTTTTTGTATATGCTGTATGAATATTTATAAACTAATAATCTTTTATGTTGTGCTTTGTATATTGTGATCTTTGTATACAACATTATCCATTCTCCGAGGTATCAGAAGGAGTTAGTTTTTTATTACTGTATCCCCGTGTGGGGTAGAGTTGGGTATCTCTGATGTAGGTGATTAACTCCTGTTTTGTTAATGGCAATCGTCAACCCTGCTTTATCTGATATTTGACTGAGGGAGGAGAGAGTGTGTGTAGCTTCCTCCATTCTCGATGCGAGGTCTGTGAGGTCATCTGCAAAGTACTTTCCTTACTCTGTTACCTTTGTTATTACCGTTATCTTGCTCTTCTCCACATTGAATTTTATACCACACCATATTTATTCGCATATATCTTGCAACCATGTAGTTCACACACCTTTATTTTTTATATGGACTGAAGGAGAAATATAATCCCTGCTTGTACCTCGTATTGGAATTTCTTCATGTGTCACTATAAATATGACAGGGTACACCCTGCAGCATGCATGTCCTTTTTTTTTTCTCTTTTTTTTTTTAACAACTGGCTTTATTTTGCATTAACACAGATAGGTCTTATGGCGACGATGGGACAGGAAAGGGCTAGGAGTGGGAAGGAAGCGGCCCTGGCCTTAAAGTACAGCCCCAGCATTTGCCTGATGTGACAATGGGAAACGAAGGAAGACCATCTTCAGATACGTAATTCTGCATCTTAGATTATTCTCTGAAATAATGAGCTAGATGGAACGTGACACTGATGAATTGGGTGCAATTTCAGTATACCACTATATGGAATGTGCAAAACGTAAAGTATAACATTGATTCCAGCGTAAATACTGTAATTTGCATTCCAGCTCGACTTCACTTATAGGGGAGTTATAGAGAAGTGTTCACATTTGACAATAAGTTTTAAAATTTGAATGATTTATTTGCAGAGAATCACGGTAATTGAACCGTAGGCTGAGTATTTAATGTTACCGAGTTTAATCTAATGCTAGTGGTGAAAACAGAAAGTTGCTCTTTAAAACAACAAATCAAGAGAAGTGTTCCGAGGACTGAAATGTGGAAAGTTTGAGTTTAAGGACACCAAGTTACATGTCCTTCCTCCGAAGTCTCGGCAATTACGAAATCATATAATATTGAGTAACATGAATCTTGGAGCAACAGCTGGATAAAAAATATAGAAATGTAAGATGAAATTCAACTTACGCTCAAGTGCACTATCATTCTTAGCTATTTCAGAGTCTGAAGATTCTTCAGGGCTTTCCTCATTTTTAAGCCTTGATGAGTTTCTGGCAGCTTGTCTTCGTTTCATGATATACTGCAAAGAAAACAAGAAAGAAAAACATGGTGAAGGGTTTTAGAATCCACAGATATATCTATAAACTATGTTGAATAAATAAAAGTGCTATTATTTAACAAGGAAATTTCACATAATTCTGCCAGTGGCCAATTTCCAGCTCTCTCGACTGGGGCATGATAAAACTAGATTACAACGGCACCCAGCTCAAATTTTTCTGTGGGGAGTGAGTTCCATTACAACCAGCAAGATATTTAACAACTACAGAGTAAAATAGCCCGATAAGTTTATATAGTATTATTAAAAATAATGTAAACATATACAGGTTTATTACACAACACTCGTTTCAGATACTGCTGAAAATGACTTCCTTGCGCACTAAGACATGCCTCGCATCATTTAAACAAATTATTATCCACTTTCTGTAATTCTGCTTCAGTAAAAGACTGTACTACATGTGCTATATTGGCATTCAGTTCTTCTATAGGTAGGGGATTATTTCCCAAAGATAATAATCACAGTAAGTTAGGTTGGCTAATCGAGAAGGCTATAAACCTGAACTAATTATCCAGTCACAAAAACCTGGACATAAAGTGTCTAAGGAATTAAGAATGGTATGTATGTGCTGTGGCACCCTAAAATTGAAAAAAATCCATAATTGTTCTCTTCCTGTGTCAGTTCATTAAAAAATGAACATAAAATTGTTTCTACAAATCTGAATTCATGTGATTATCGAAAAATATAGGCATAATCATCCGTCATGAGCTTACTGCAATGGCACTTCCTGCAGAACATGGAGGTTCCCAGTACTCCAGAACTGTACATTTTGAGAACTTACCTGTCAAAAAAGATGGAACCATGCCTCATCATGCATAAACATTAGCTGTGGATACAAATTTCCATTGTAAACACACAAAACCACTTTCAGAATTTTATTCTTGCGACAAAACCTGTTTGGTGAACTCCTGCATACACCTTACTTTATACGGTAGAAATTTCAGCAGTCTCGTTGCTTTGTGAGCCAATCTCATGGTTATGTTAGTTTCCTGAACTACATGACCAAGTGTTATCTGGGACTTGCTTCTAATTGTGCCTGAATATCCCCCCAAATTATTTTCAGTTAAAATGTGTCTTTTCTGCTTCCTCTGTACAACACAAACTGAACCTGTTGTATGCCACTTTTCCATTAACTTCGAAATGCAAGTTTTTGTAAGAATGCTAGAGTCAGGATATTTATGAGCAAATCTCTGAACCAATCTTCTATAGTTATCTTTTTTTTTTTTTTTTTTTTTTTTTTTTTTTTTTTTTTTTTTTTTTTTTTTTTTTTTTTTTACATTTGCTGTTCAAGCAAATAATTCATTTTCCAACTGACTGCTTACTACACAAGCACAATCGCACACACATTCTGGTAAAATTCTCAGAAACAAGTAACCGCTGTTTTGTCACCTGACTTCCCACGCTGCAGATGAGAGAGCTGGAAATTGGTCAGTATCAGAATGAAACAAAGTTTCCTCATCATAAAAAGAGAGCACTGTAGCACAAAATACTCAAATTTTAAAATAACAACAAATGTTGGACTCTCAAAACGTTTCCCTGCGACAGTAGGCCTGCACAAAAGTTCAGCCCTAAGTCTATATCTATTCAACCACAAGTTCTTTGAAATCCTTTAAGAAAAGACTTTGTAAACAACTCATAGGGAATTGCCACCTGGATGACAGTCCTAAATGCAGAGCAATGATGATAGACTGATGTGCTGAATGATGGTGTAAGAGATGCTGGTAGATGAGAACAAGAAAAGTGAAGAAAAAATTGGAATGATGGAGAAAGACTCTTGTGGAAGGATGTGTTAAGATTAGCAGAGGGTAGACTGAATACATGTGGTTTGGAGAAGATGGAAATATAAGGACATAAGGGCACTATCACGAGCCAAACAGTCTCAGTGTCTTGGCTCACACATCGTGAAGAATGGAGAACTGGACAGAGAAATTGGTCACAGAATTCAGGCTGGATGCAGAAAATGGAATATGATGACAGGTGTGCTAGACAGGGTACAATGAATGAAATCAGTTAATGTTTTTTTTTTTTTTTTTTTTTTTTAACAAGTGAATGGACCACTAAGGATCACTCTACAACTTCATTTCTTTCTCTTCGTGCAGAGTTTTCTCCGTGTCCAATACTCCTTCATGCGTTCGCTGGCTTCGTTCCGTTGTTCATCTGTCTAGGCTCTTGTGGTCTTCCTAGTTCTTCCTGCGGCTTAAACACCTTCCAAATCCTTCAGTGTGCTCCTAAACACATTCCTTTCTAACAAATTATCTTCCAAGATGCTTAACCTTCCCATATCCTTCTTCGTTTCCTTAATCCATGCTGTAGTGGTCTTTTTTCACCAGAAGTAAACAAATATCTGTTTGGTAAATATGTTTGCGTTTATTCTGTCCAAAAAACGCCAGCCTCCTTTTCTTCATGGTCTCAGATTCTTTCCACCTTCTGGTAAACTTCTTTGTTGCTCTGAAGTTTCCATCCGCTTTCAGCTTGGACAGCTCCCACAATTTTCTGAGGATTTTTCTTTCCAAGACCTCTAGCTTCTCCAGCTTGTAGTTCATGGAGAGGCATTCACTGGCATATAGGCATTCTGTTTTGACCACGGTGTTGTAATGTTTTAATTTGGAATTCCAGGATAAGCACTTCTTATTGTAAATGTTTTTTGTCAAGCCATATGCTCACTCCATTTTTGAGATCTGATCTTCCACTGCAGCCTTTTCTAGTTCATTCTCCTGTATCGTCTCACCAAGGTACTTTAACTTCTTGAACCTTTTTATCCATCCTATCTCTGTCTCAGTTAATGTTTATAATAAAAATATAGGATTTAAATCAGCTGATTTTATAATAAATATCTATGATAAAAATCAGATGGCTTACTTATTGTCATATTATTACCTGCTGTTCCATTGTTCAAATTCATATAAAAATCAACTCCTTAACCCTCAACTGGTATCATACGTCTGTGAGACGGCTGAAAAATTTTCCAAGGCCATCCCCTCTCCTTTCTTCAATCTACTACTTTCTTCCCTTTTGTACCTCTCAGTTGGAGTGTTGTTTCCCTGCAGGGAAGGTGATTTACCGCTTGCTTTGTTTGACCTTGAGCAAGTGTGTAGTAAACTTATCGCGCCGTCTGACAGACGTATGATACCAGTTCCGTGACTATTGTTCGCAAATGACGTTATTCAGTAATGAGTGTTTATTGCGAGTTAGTATAACACTGTTGATACTTACAGTACATTTAATTCCTATAAATAATAATGGAGCCACAATCAGGACCACCTCGGCGAGTTTTACGAACTAATGAACCAAACTTAGAACCGACATTCTGCATGAACTGCCTGAATTCTTCGAGGTTCGTAAAACGTGCTACTTTTGCGATCCTAAACTGAAAAGGAGAACGAAGTACCCGTGCCAGAAGTGTGGAAAACCGATCTGCTTGGAGTGCACCAAAAAAATCTGCTGAGAGTGGTTTTGCGGATAAATGAATGAACGTATGTGGGTGTGTGAAACATTTTTGAAGTCTAACATGTTTTTCTACATATTCTGAAAATCATAGCTATATCTGGACACAAAATGTTTTGAGTTGTAGTTACACATGTAAAAATAAGGTAACATATCCTGTGATAAGGAAAATTGTGCTTTCTAAAAAACAGTGACTTTGAACCTTAAAATTGAAATTTTTGTTTTGAGTTTTCCAGTAATTTTGTGTTTTAATTGTTTGTATGGTCTTTATATATCACTGACATATCAGCGAAATGATCATATTGTCTAGATTTTTAGCAAAACAGAGGCGTCTACATTTTTGGAGCATCATTCTAATATTTTATTATTTTTTCTGGATTTGTAATTTTTTTCTTCTACCTTTTGCACTGACATGTTTGAAAACATATATTTAAAGGAATTAAGTTGAATAAATAACAAAAAATTAAGAACACATTGTTTCATTTAAAAGTAAATATCTGGAGTCTGACAGACGTATGATACCAGTTACGTTACAAACATAGATGATACCAGTTGAGGGTTAAAATCAGTTTGATTTCTTATTGTTGTCTTATTGCTTGTAGTCTATAGGGTGGTGCTTTGGTACTAATTGCACCTGGTTGGAATCTTAGAAAAATGTTTTATGATACCTGAAGTAGAAGAGAGGGGAGGTCCTTACTTTATGCTTGCCAAGGATCCAGCAGCCCTTCCCAAGAAGATTTCTTACCTCTACAGAAGAATTACAAGGGGGACAGCATACAACATTGCCGATATGAGCAATTATCAAATGTTCTTCCTTCCCCAAAGGACTCTTTAATATTCTTAAATATTCTGTGTAATGATAAGATTGAACTAACATGGATGTAAATTGAGGTTAACTCTTTCATGCTCTGTGGGATACCTACTTTCCACTAATGTTTTTGTGAGATTAAACCCACTGGGATGTATAATTCCCACAAACAGTATGTGCTGTCATCTAGCGAAGAGTCCAGGAAACGTGAAAAAAATTATAGCAATGAAGTTCTTTGACTCGTGTGTCTGTCAAACATGGATATCTGACCAAGAAGGCTGTGAATTGATGTAAACAGAGGTGAAAGAGCGCAAAATTGAAGATATTTCATCCTTACTTCTGAAATCCATGTACAGGTATGTTTTATTCAATTTTTATGTATTGTTAGTTTATCTTTAGATGTGCTACCATCATATTAGATCATAAATAATGAATATCTATAGAATTATAGCCCATTTAGTTAGTGGGAAATATATTACCATTAGTCTGCTCATATGCCATGAGCACGTGTTACCCGATTTTTGTTACAGTCATATATACGTTTTAATTTTTATAAAAGATCATATATTTATCTCTAAAACATATATACTTAGTCACCTCAAGTATCAAACTATGTGGATCATTTACTATTATCCCAATATATTTTCCTTTATCATAACCTTTGTATGACAAATGTGAAATATTTTCAGATGGCTCGGAAAGGGTTGTCAGATCTACTATTACTGGAGACTTTGTATTCTCTTCCTGATGGTGATGACGATGCTGAGGAGGAACAAGATGAAGGTGCAGTGGCAAAGATGGCTAATCTGTTTGAATTCAACTTGATGGTACTTGAAGAATGCATTGATGAGTCCACAGCCGGTTATGGAGGGGAGACTCAACTAACTTGGAGTCACTGATCAGCTGACATTTAGGAAAGAATTGGCTCTAAAGCTAATTGATGGCTGCATTCAAGAAAGCGGAGAGGTATAGTGGCGTTCTAGGTACCAAAGTGAGGTGTTACTGGAGTACCTGATGACATTCGTCTGTCACAAGTAGGTATTCATATTCCAGCACAGGGCAAAGACTGGTGTAGATGTAGGCAATGTACAAAAATTTAGGAGAAACGCTCAAGATTATCTGTTTGGCGTGTCGAGTACCACTTTGTGCAGTCCCTTGTTTCGCTCAATTTCATTAGTAAACTACCTACTGAGCCAAAACATTCGGACTATCACTATGCAGCACTATAAACATTACAGTGATGGTTGAAAATTGATTATGATCTGTGTGTCAAGTTGTTACTCTTCTTTTTTTGGAAATGTATTGGTTTTATGTTTGAGAATACATGTACATATATTACTGTGTTATTATTGTTTATTTCTGAGCATCTCCATACCATAATTATCAATTTGAAATGCTAATGTAATCACAGCATTATAGCACGGAGGAGACCACTGGGACATATATTTCCCACTAATTTTTTTTTCAGAAATGACTCATGGAAAAAATAGACAATGTCCTGCTCCATTATATGGTTCCATTTATTGATATTTAGCAGCAAATTTCGCTAAAAACATTAACAGAAATAATTTAGTCACGAAAGGGTTAAGTGCAAGCAGTGGTTAACTCGCAAACAACGACTCTAAGTTTGAAAGACCTCATTGTAGAATACCTTAATTCAGCTTTGGTGACAATATTATGCATGGTAATAAGATTGGATAAATAGTGAATGAAAATTGATGGTGTGTAGTAGAAGCAGAGATGCCAACCTTCAAAAGTGGTAATCAGTAGCGTGAATCTCAGAATAGATGGTGGGGAACGCAACATCTCAGATATTATTATAAGCAATTTCAAACAATATCAACGTTTTTATATTCCTACATGTTAAAAACAATAAAGATAACACGTACTAACATAACTAAGTTACTTTTATTGCAGCATCTTCACAGTTGCTTCTTTTGCCTGACAAATAACACATCTCAGAACATGATAATTCCCCCCCACCAAGAGAGCACTAAGAAACCTTATTCTCACATTTGGTTGAAAGTAGGGGCGATTCTTGTGAACAATCCCGAATATTTGCTCAGTTGAAGCATTGCTGCGACGTATCACTAAAACTGCAAACATCACTTGAGGAAGAACCAAATATTTAATGTTTTCAAAAGTATCTTTCAGCTTTGAAATTTTAACTCTCACTACATCCACTGTTTCACAGTATCTTCATTTACTTTTATTCATTTAATGGATCTGCTTGGTGGGAAGCATATTCCGCTTTTAGTTTGTCTTGGTCAGCGTTCTCAATTACGTTTCGAATTTTTTTTTTTTTTTTTTTAAGTACTGATGAAAACAAAATAATTGCTCTCAATGAAACATCCACTTCTGCATATTTCACCACATACTCATGAAAAGGGAATTTATCCAAAATGTTGCATAGTGTAAGTCTATTTTTGTGTTAAATAAAATAACAAATGTTTAAGCATAAAAGCAATGAAGAGGCCAAGTGATGGCCAAATCGATTTGCAGCAAATCAACAGAACTAAAAGCAGTATACGGAATTGTTTCAATGCCTATGGTAGGACCATCTAAACTTTCACCAAACCACATGTGTTGTGAAACATGAAAGCGTGATTTTTCAGTTAAATGTGGAGGACACGATGACTGCCGATGTCTTGTGAAATCTAAAAATCAGTATGAGTACAGGCATATCAATTTACTAAAAGCTACAATATTAGGTAGTATTATATGGGCTGAATGTTATTTCACACTTTTTTGGTTAAACATAACCTTCCCTTATCTGCAGCAGACCATGCTAGACGATTATTCAAGGCCATGTTTCTTGACTCGGAAATTGCTAAAAAGTATGGAAGTGGCAGATTCAAGACTACTGCACTAGTCTTGAGTCAGCAGTATCTGAAATAGCTCAACAGTCTTCAGAATACACCTTACTCATTAGTAAGTAATATCACTTTATTTTTCTCCCGATCTTGCAGTTTACACAACCTAATCAATCTTAATGGAGAAAAATAACAATCCTCAATTGGGAAAAAAAGAAAAAACATGCAAAACTACGACAATTACAGCAAGACAAAAAACCAGGAAACCTAGATGTCCTAGACAATACATTATAAAGATACAATGATACCCCACACTGGTGGGCATGACAGCACAAAATAAAGAACACAAGGGAAAGTTAGTCCACTGGCCTCTCGGCTAGCTGAATTAAAAATAAATTTAAAAGGGCAATTAAAAATAAATTTAAAAGGGCAAAGTATGGCATCCCCAGATTAAAACCACCTCACTTCTTGGATACGTGATGGCATGAGTCACCCGCCTGAACTAGCATCTATTGCATATGCTGGTAAGTATCTCTGTGGTGGCACACGACCATCATCTCCCCTCCCCCTTCCCCGCTACTAGTCAGCAGCTAGGAAGGTCGACAACTCCACTGTGCTGATTCAGTACCTTGTATGTGTCATGACAAACCACTACACTAACTTTCTTCTCATGGCACAACTGAGACTTTGCCTTTAAGGCTACTGAGCATCTGTTTCTGATTCTTGTAAAAAACTTACACAAATTCCCAGCACTTTTCCATTCCGCCACTAACCACCTCAAAAGCTTGACTTCATTGCACGGATGAGAAATCCACTCCAACTGTTGTTTATTAACTCTTTCCCTGCGGAAGTCGACTTTTGTCGATTTACTTCCCTATAGCATTCGCTGCGGAAATCGACTTTTGTCGATTTGGTACTTTCCTGCTATATTTTCCACGCACTTCTTTAATAAAGGTGCATTTAATAATACAAACATCTACAGTCATGTATTGACTATGTACTAAGCATTGTTTGAAAACGTTGCCACGAATACTGGACCTATGTTTACTTGTTATCATTCGCCCGCCCGCCAACATTCCTGTCAGCTGTCTGGCCGATAGCAGGCTTCACTCAGCAGCTATGAGTGAGCGGAAAAACATTAGTAATGACAGTGACAAAATCTTCAATATTTTAGTGGCCGATTCTGATTCAGTCTGTTCAGTAAATTTGGACAATGAAACAAGTGATGATGTACATAGTGTGTTCGGAAGAAAGTGCCAACGAGGAAGATCTTCATTTTGTTTCGGATTAGCAGGATATTAGCGATGGCATTGACACTTCACTAATGAGAGGAAGAATATTGTACAATAAGCTTCAAAAAAGGGCAATTAGTGCTCCTGACTTCAGAAATTCTGTCATCGGACTTCTACGAGAGTGCAGTCCACCGGCGAAACGAGGAAGACCTTCTGATTACATACCTCAAGCGCGCCTGACGGAGACGCACCTTCTTGGGGAGCAGCAGGACAAGAGTCACAAACCTGATTGTATTGTTTGTTCCGTATTACGAGCAAAATGTTCAGAGAAAGGAAAGGGACTGTGCGAGAGAAAACAGACAGTATTTTTTTTTGTAAGAATTACCCAGGGCAGCCTGCAATGTGTCCAGTTCCATGTTCGAAGATGTATCACAGTAATGTGTGTTTCAAGGTCATATGTCACTGTTAGTTTGCCAAAGTTGAGTTAAAAATTATGCAATGGTGTTGAATGTCACTAACCTTTAACAAAAATTAAATTTCAGTTCATTTCGAAAGTACGAAAAAAATACATTTTTCTGTAAATGTTTCTGTTTAAAAATAGCGGAGAGAAGGAGTTAAACAGATGTCTCTCTTCCAGCGTTTCTTTACACTCTGTCAACAAATGAAAGTCTTTCCTTTCTTCACCACATAATACACACAAGGTATTTACTTTTAACTTAGTCCAGCCCTTATTAACATATACACCTAACAACCACCAGATTAGCCCTCTTCTCACCCCCTATTTACATTTGCCACTCACAGATTTCGCATCTGATTAACTCTCAGAAACATTTTTAGGGTAGCCTTCTCCTGGCATTCGGCATCCAATTCTTGTTACATGTAACTAATCTCATGATTAGACCCGTATTGAACTATGCTATGATATACATACAATTTGTTGGTTGTTTTGATCCACCTTTTCAATACAAAATAGTTTGTGTTGCTAGGTCGTAATGTTACAACACTAATTTACTGGGACATGTTTCGCTTTATTCACAAGCATCATCAGCCTATACAATTGTCTCAAGGTTTGTCATATTTGGATTGTTGTTACATATTTCATTACATTGAATGTAAATCTAATTTCAGTGATAACAATATTTAAAACATAAGAATAATATACACATTAAAAATTATGACAATATGATTTGCAATGTTAAAATGGAATAACTCTTAATTCTAAAACACAATGACGTCCAAAAACACAGTTTTTACAATTTGAAAATTTGGCTAAAAATTGTTTGCAATGTTAAAATAAAATTGATTCAACTATAATTTGGCATTAAAATTTGAGTCATAATAAATATTGGGTATTAATATATCCAGTAGCGAAGCGTGAGCTAAATAAGGGGGTAGACAGATATTTTTAAAGCTATTTAATCATATTAAAGAAGAACATTGACTTTCTCGTTGACCCGTGAACGGCAATTCCTAACTACTTAAGTGGCAAACAACGTCTACTAATCTGCTGACAATTTTACTATGTTTTGAAACCATTTCATTGTGTTTACTGGCCCGTAGTCTCTGCCCCTCTGAAACGGCATGATCGACACGGCACCGCCCCAATATGTGAAATTTCTCGGCGCACTTTATGATTCTCAGATGTCGCGTGCTTTTTAGCTTTTTTTCTCAAAATTGTTTATGGAGTTTACACCCATTCTGCGACAAGAATCTTCCCCATCAACGCCAAACATCAAACAATAAAAACACAACTTTTGTTCACGGACCTTTACCAGTTACACACAATCATTGATGTTTATCATACCAGCTTTTCTGAAATTTTCGAACAAATTATCCGTCCTGTTGTGATAATGTTAGGTCAGGCCGTTTCTGTAAAGTTTTTGTCGTTTTCTTTTGTTCTAAGGACAAGGAGGAAATACCATTGTTAAGTAAGTACACAACTGAATTGAAGTCAGGATGTTAAATTCAGAAGCCATGATAGGCCTATCATCAATAAACACAAACTGCCATACGAGAAAACAAGAATTGCACTTTATATTTTATCACCAGTAACTATTCACTATTCCTTTACTGTATAATGAAAAATTAACACTTCGGCCTGTCACTTTGTTATAAGACACTAGCACACGCATACCCTATTAGCCACCTTGCTCTCACGTCTCACACCACATTCGTAACTTTGAAACTGTAACTGTTCGTTTCCGTTATAATGCCATACCGTAACAAATATTGGCAGGCAAAAAAATGCATGTACTCACTGCCTTCGTGATGTATATTTCATTTAATAGGTGTTTGCTATGTTTCGTATTTGAATATTATTATATCAGTATTTTATTTTTAGACGTGTCTTATAATAAAGTAAAGTCAAATTAATTACATTTAAAGCATGCCTGAGATGGTAGCCAATAAGAGCACCTTTATAACTGAGGTCCGAATACTAGCCAATGAGAGCAAGAAGAGACGCTGGTAAGTCTGTGTACTGGGCGGAGCATTCTCACTATAGGAAAGTAATAGTTTCACAGTCAGCACTTACAGATAGCGTTAATGTTGCTCTATCTGAAAAAGCTTTGAGAATAAAAGGGAAAATACACAGAATGGACAGCGTCTACTTTTGTCTACGTGCTTCATGTAACTGACGCGAGCCCGAGCGTTGCCGAAGTGAGCCGAATATAAGTAAAGCGGGGAATACAATAATATCTTGTATTTGGAAATAATTAATGTTGTATAAAAATAATTGAATTTACTAGACAGTTCTCGTTCACAAAATTTTAAGGGTACACGCTGTCTACCCTGTCTCCCCTGACGCTTCGCCCCTGAATATATAGGAGCCATAGTTTCTAAATTGCGTTGGTTTCTAGAATACAGTAACATTTTAGTATTGAGAATTTTATTTAAGAATTGTGCTCTCTAAACAATGTTATTTTTAAAAAAAACTAATTTTGCATTATGCGTGATTAGTCATGATGATAATCTACAATTGAAGTCTTGGGTTCGTTGGAGAATGGCTTCTAGATTTGATGAGGCTTGCTGCTGCAGTTGGGTAATATGATCAGAGGAAGTATTGACATATTAATTCTTATTTGTAGCGACCAGACTCTCCGTTGGAAGTTGATTGTTTTAATGTAAGTTATGGTTGAAAGGGGCTTCAATTCAATATTTGAGTATCTGATTTTTTCCTTTCGAGATTTAGAATGGAAGGAGTAGAACTACAACAAACAATAGTCACAGTAACGCAGTAAGGTCCACAAGATTCTGTAGCAGCAGACAAACTACGAGGGTCGTTTCCAGCTCAAGGCCGTGTTTGCGCCTTTCCTAGTCGAAAATCCACACCTCGAATTATTCCCTATGAATGTGTTAACATCGATGTTGTATGAATCACAGATTTATTCTAGGGATAGTTATGAGGGCCCGGGGGCGGGGAGGGTTCAGCACAGTAGACCTGTAACAATCTTGCAGAACCTACTCTCTACCTGTTCTAATATCACACACTTCTTTTCTACACCCCAAACCATCGAAGCATATAGCATTTTACCCTTCACCACAGTGTTAAATACCATAGCTTGCTCCCCTGAATGTATTTTCCAATATCCTATTTACTGCGAGTGCTGCTTGGCCTCTCCATTTGATACGCCTAATCTGCTCCATCCAACTGCTATTTCTACTCAGCATCAACCCAAGGTTCTCCATTACCACCACCTCAATCTCTTCCCCGTTTATTACCCACTTTACTCCCAGTTTCTTTTCATTCCCTTTCCTGCAAACCATCACCTTGGACTTCTTACCGTTGATCTTCAATGACCATTTCTCCGCAAAACTACCTTCTTTATTCAAACTTTTTTGCAAACCTCCAGCTGTCAACGACAGCAACAACACATCATCCGCAAAGATTAATCCTGGAATTTCTTGTTTGCCTAGCACTGGGTAAGCCCATTTTCTCTCTACATGGCCATCTAGTAGGTCGTTTATAAACAATAGGAAAAGGATTGGCGACAATTTACATCCCTGTTTCAACCCAACTTTCGACAGTCACTCCACTCACCACCCCATCTTCTACCCTGATGCTACAATAAACTTTCTCGTATATACTTCTAATCGCTCTTCTCATCTTCTATCCCACGCCAACCCTTCCTAATCTTTCAAACAGGGCCTCCCTACCCACTGTATCGAATGCCTTCTGGAAACCAATTTTTGCGATAAATACTTTGGCACCTGCTTTTCTCACATATTTATCAACTATGGTTCTCACGATCATTAAATTATCAGCCGTCATCCTCCCCTTCCTAAATCCATTTTGAAAGCACAATAGAATTGAGTAATCCTCTGCCCACTTCCTCAATCTATTTGCTAGAATATCCGTGTACTCCTTGCTCAGGGAGTCCAGCAGGGTTATACCTCTATAATTGCTGGGATTAGTCCTGTCGCCTTTGTTTTTATAAATAGAACATATAATCCCCTTCTGCTATTCTTTAGGGAATTTCGCCCCTTCAAATATCTTGTTGAAGAGAGTTGCCAGACACTATCATCTGATTATTTTCTGCTATTTCCTTCCAATGCACATTAGTTATCCCACTTTCCCCACCCACAGCCCCGGTCTTCAATTTCTTTATCACTCCCATCACCTCTTCACGTGTTATTCTCTTTTCCACCTCTTGGCAGCCCTTCTCAAGCCCCCTATCTACTTTATCACCTCTGTCGACCCTTATCCACCCTTCCTGTTCTCCTAATAGTTCCTGGAAATACTCTACCCATGTACCATATCCGATTTTCAGTTTCGTTTCACTACTCGTCCCCCTATTATTTTTTTAAACCCTCGCCCACACCTTATCTCCTTCCTTGTTCTTGCACTCCCTATTTAGAGCTTCCGTTTGAGCCTCCTGCCAAACCTTCTTCTCTCCTATCATTTTCTTGAATTCTTTCCTCATCCTGCAAAATTTTTCTCTTAACCCACACTCACCAAGTTTCCTGAACTCAGCCAACGCTCTCAACACTGCCTTCCTTTTTCCCTTACATTCCTTATCAAACCAACCCTCTCCCACCTCTCTATTCTTATTCCTGTATGATTTCTCCTCTGCTATTTTCCTCCCCGGATATTCCAAAAGCTTACCGCTCTGTCTATATCATTACCTTTAACTGCTACCTCAATCCCCACCCTGATGATCTGAAATTCCTCCTCCTCCTCCAGGTATTTGCTGAACATTGCTCTCCCCTCCTTTGGCCAGATATACTTAGGAACTCTGGGACCTCTCACACTCTGCTCTTTTCCAAAACCCTTCTCCTCTGCACCCTCATCTCTATTTATGATTATATATACCAGGGAGTGGTGGGATTCCACCCAATCGACCACTTCCACCATGTTAATTCTGTCCTACATATCATCCGAAATCATAATCAGATCAATAACACTGCTTCCTTTGTATGTAATACAAGTCATTTTTCCTTCCCTGTCACCCTGCCACCACCCATTTAGAATATACAAGTCGCACGCCCCACATACTTCTAACAACTTCTGGCCGTAAACATTTCTCACTTTATCTTCACTTTTCCTATCTCCCATCTTTACTCTCCTTTCCTCTTAACCATACTCTGGACAAGTGCATCCTATTCTTGCATTTAAGTCCCCTAACAAAATCAGTCCATCCTCTTCGTACTTTCCACTAATAATATTTATTTCCTCTATCAGGCCATCAAAGAAGTAATCATTCGCATATATTGATCCCCTTGGAGGGGTGTATATAAAACCCAAACACCCATTCTTTGTTTCTGCCCCCCCCCCCCCCCCCCACCATTTTAAACCTAACCATAAAACCTCTTCTAGCTCATTTTCTATATCTATTACTTGATCACTTAGCTCCTCTTTAACTAATAATGAAATTCTGCTCGAAGTTCTCCCCTTCTTTTTCATTTTATTCCTTATCACGAACCCCTTCCAGGTTAGATTCGTCTCTTCTTTTGGCCATGTCTCTAGGAGGGCCAATATATCGAAACTCTCCACCATCTTGCAAACCTCATTCCCCAATTTACTACCCACCCCTTCAATATTTATCACACCTATCTTGCACCCTAGCTACCTACTACCCTCCCCTAATAACCCCTCCTTATCGCCCTTATTTTTATTTACCTCAGCAACGTTATTTAACTCACTTCTAGTTCTACGAAGCCCTTCCGTTTCCTCTCTGCTCTCTCCCTTCTTAACTGCCTTTACAGACTCCCTCTTCCCCTCTCCTCCTGTCCTTTGTTTCTCTTTCCCCATAAATCTTTCATACTTACGCTTCTAGTCCTGGTCGTTACCTCTCTCCGGGTCCTTGCCGCCTCTTCCACTCCAACACTTTCCGGTGATGCACGACTGTTTACGTCTTGCCCCACTCCCTGATCGTCCTCTTCTTCCCGGCCATCTTCACTCTTGCCTCCTTTCTTCAAGCTGGTCCTCACTCCCCCCTCTCACCAACCGCCGTTTCTCCCTCATCCACCACCGAGCTCTCCTCTCCTCTTGTCACACTTATCGCTCTCTTTTCTGTAATCGTTTGTAAATAATTTTGGTCCATATGTTGCAGACTTTCCATTGACCATTCTCTTACCCAGCAGCCATTTACCACCACCAACTTGTTTCCCCTAATGAACGCTCTCAATCCTTGTTTCCTCGCACGCCACATGTGACTTCTTAGCTCTTTCAACTCTCTGCTCACTTCACTACCTATGTCCTGTCTCAACCATACCTTCTCTTCCTTTAATGTCCCTGTGTTCTTTAGGATAATGTCCGCCATCGGGGTAGACATCAGCGCGAGCTATTTGGTCTCACACCTCCACCTTTCACTCTTCCCACTCTCTGAGCCTCATCAATATCTACTTCACTAAAATTTATCTTCATTCTGACCCGTATCAAGTTCACTATCTTATAAACTAACGCCACCTTATCTTCTTTCGCTGTTTCTTCAACTCCGTATATAAAAATGTTTTTCTTCATTCATACCTGGATCCCATCTACCATCTCTCAAGTTTCGCCAACTCCCCCTCCAGCACCTGGATTTTCACTGGCATTTTCTTCATCTTCTTGATACTGGTACTGCACTGCGTATTGGTAGAATACTGTGTAGAAGGGATACTGACTGGAGGGTGATTGGGGATTTAAATGAGACTATGGAGTGGGTATGTGGGAAACTGGGAGTGAAATTTCTAGATCCTAATGGGTGGATAGGAGATAGGGATCTGCGCTCAGATGGCCTTCATTTAAACCGCAGTGGTACGCATAAGTTAGGAAATTTGTTTGGAAGGGTAATAGGGAGGTACATTCTGGGAAACGGGATGGCCTAGGGAGCGGTGATAAGGGAACAGGGAATTGGAAATCAAGTAGGGATGACAAAATTGTTAGTGTTGAACTGTAGAAGTATTGTAAGGAAAGGAATAGAATTAAGTAATTTAATAGATATATATTTACAAGATATTGTAATAGGAGTTGAATCATGGCTGAGAAATGATATAATGGATGCAGAAATTCTCTCACGGCACTGGAGTGTGTATCGTAGAGATAGGATAGGAAGGGTGGGAGGGGGAGTGTTCATTCTGGTGAAAGAAGAATTTGTAAGCTACGAAAAAGTTAAAGATGAGACACATGAAATTCTAGGTGTAAGGCTCATTTCTAAAGATAATAGGCAACTTGATATATTTGGAGTGTACAGATCGGGAAAGGGTAGCACTGACGCGGATTCGGAATTATTTGATAGGATAGTCAGCTATGTGGGAAACGACATGGAAAGAAATGTGATTGTAGCGGGAGATCTGAATTTGCCAGATGTCAATTGGGAAGGAAATGCGAACGACAGGAAGCATGACCAACAAATGGCAAATAAGTTAATATGGGAAGGACAGCTGATTCAGAAAGTGATGGAACCAACCAGAGGGAAAAATATCCTGGATGTGGTGCTGATAAAACCAGATGAGCTCTATAGGAAAACTGAAGTAATAGATGGTATTAGTGATCATGCAGCTGTTTTTGTGGTAGTTAAAAATAAATGTGATAGAAAGGAAGGTCTTAAAAGTAGGACTGTTAGGCAGTACCATATGGCTGATAAAGCAAGCATGAGGCACTTTCTAAAAAGTAGCTATGATCGGTGGAAAACGGTAAATAAAAATGTGAACAGACTCTGGGATGGGTTTAAAGAAATTGTTGAGGAATGCGAAAACAGGTTTGTACCATTAAGGGTGGTAAGGAATGGTAAAGACCCACCTTATTATAATAGAGAAATAAAGAGACTAAGAAGGAGGTGCAGACTGGAAAGTAAGGAGAAATTGAAGGAACTTACTAGAAAATTGAATCTAGCAAAGAAGACAGCTAAGGATAACATGATGGCAAGCATAATTGGCAGTCATACGAATTTTAGTGAAAAATGGAAGGGTATGTATAGGTATTTTAAGGCAGAAACAGGTTCCAAGAAGGACATTCCAGGAATAATTAATGAACAAGGGGAGTGTGTATGTGATCTTCAAAAGGCAGAAGTATTCAGTCAGCAGTATGTAAAGATTGTTGGTTACAAGGATGATGTCGAGATAGAGGAGGAGACTAAGGCCAAAGAAGTAATAAAATTTACGTATGATAACAATGACATTTACAATAAGATACAAAAGTTGAAAACTAGAAAAGCGGCTGGAATTGATCAGATTTCTGGGGATATACTAAAGACTGTCAGCGGAGAGATGGCGTGGAATGACATTAGTAGACGAATAAGTTTGAATGGCGTTTATAAAAGTAGGAAAGATCACAATATGAAGATAAAGTTGGAATTCAAGAGGACAAACTGGGGCAAATATTCATTTATAGGAAGGGGAGTTAGGGATTGGAATAACTTACCAAGGGAGATGTTCAATAAATTTCCAATTTCTTTGAAATCATTTTGGAAAAGGCTAGGAAAGCAACAGATAGGGAATCTGCCACCTGGGCGACTGCCCTAAATGCAGATCAGTATTGATTGAAGACAATGGGTTGGGATATAGTACCATATCTGAAGTACTTATTTGATTATTGTTTGGTTGGAGGAGCTATACCAGATGAAAGGAGAGTTGCTATAGTAGCCCCTGTGTATAAAGGAAAGGGTGATAGACATAAAGCTGAAAATTACAGGCCAGTAAGTTTGACATGCATTGTATGTAAGCTTTGGGAAGGCATTCTTTCTGATTATATTAGACATGTTTGTGAAATTAATAACTGGTTCAATAGAAGGCAATTCGGTTTTAGGAAGGGTTATTCCACTGAAGCTCAACTTGTAGGATTCCAGCAAGATATAGCAGATATCTTGAATTCTGGAGGTCAAATGGACTGTATCGCGATTGACCTGTCTAAAGCATTTGATAGGGTGGATCATGGGAGACTACTGGCAAAAATGAGTGCAATTGGACTAGACAAAAGAGTGACTGAATGGGTTGCTATATTTCTAGAAAATAGATCTCAGACAATTAGAGTAGGCAAAGCTTTATCTGACCCTGTAATAATTAAGAGGGGAATTCCTCAAGGCAGTATTATTGGACCTTTATGTTTTCTTATATATATAAATGATATGAGTAAAGGAGTGGAATCGGAGGTAAGGCTTTTTGCGGATGATGTTATTCTCTATAGAGTGATAAATAAGTTACAAGATTGTGAGCAACTGCAACGTGACCTCGAAAATGTTGTGACATGGACAGCAGGCAATGGTATGTTGATAAACGGGGTTAAAAGTCAGGTTGTGAGTTTCACAAATAGGAAAAGTCCTCTCAGTTTTAATTACTGCGTTGATGGAGTGAAAGTTCCTTTTGGGGATCATTGTAAGTATCTAGGTGTTAATATAAGGAAAGATCTTCATTGGGGTAATCACATAAATGAGATTGTAAATAAAGGGTACAGATCTCTGCACATGGTTATGAGGGTGTTTAGGGGTTGTAGTAAGAATGTAAAGGAGAGGGCATATAAGTCTCTGGTAAGACCCCAACTAGAGTATGGTTCCAGTGTATGGGACCCTCACCAGGATTACCTGATTCAAGAATTGGAAAAAATCCAAAGACAAGCAGCTCGATTTGTTCTGGGCGATTTCCAACAAAAGAGTAGCGTTACAAAAATGTTGCAATGTTTGGGTTGGGAAGAACAGAGAAAGAAGAAGAGCTGCTCGACTAAGTGGTATGTAATACCAATATAAATGGTCCGTTATTGGACATTATAAATTTTCCAGCTAACTCATTCCTGGTTGCCAGCGTTTCGCCCCCGTGTGCTAGGCTGGGCTCATCAGTTGGTACCTAGCACACCTACCAAGACGCTGGCTAGTGCATACCGTGGGGGCCACTGCGTAGGCTAACTGTAGCCACCGGCAGTGCCAATGCACTACGAGACACTTTGTCCCACTACAAAAAATTGATGCCTGCTTGGCCATCAGATGATATAGATGTTGATTCCCTATCTATAAGCGGTATGTTCCGAGCTGTCAGCGGAGAAATGACGTGGATTGACATTAGTAGACGAATAAGTTTGAATGGCGTTTATAAAAGTAGGAAAGATCACAATATGAAGATAAAGATGGAATTCAAGAGGACAAACTGGGGCAAATATTCATTTATAGGAAGGGGAGTTAGGGATTGGAATAACTTACCAAGGGAGATGTTCAATAAATTTCCAATTTCTTTGAAATCATTTAGGAAAAGGCTAGGAAAGCAACAGATAGGGAATCTGCCACCTAGGCGGCTGCCCTAAATGCAGATCAGTATTGATTGATTGATCTCCGCCTCATTCCTTCCCACCTTCTCCTTCAGCTCGTCCACCTCACTTTTAATGCACTGCCACAAGTTCTTTAGCTCCTTGGAATGGTCGTATCATCTCCTTCAGTTGGTCTATCTGACACGCCTCCTTCACCACTTCTTTTAGCGCCTCTATCTCTTCCTACCCTAGGGCACCAATTGGGCCTGGCCCTGGGTTTAACTCCACTCCACCTATTATGAGCAGTGCTGATAGCACCACAGCCACTAGCAGCCCTGCCAACACCCCTACTTCCTCACACTTCATCCACTTGCACAATTCCGTTTTCTTCTTCCTCCTGCATTGCCAACTGCCAATCCTCACTCGATAGAGCTCTAGCGCTATCCCCATACCTCAGCACATCCGTCCTCGCTGCTTACTCGATTGAGACTGACCTTACTCATTATCTACTGATGGTAGAAATGATAACAATGACTGCAAATTGTATCCTTATTTTTGTGAGAAGAAAGAACAGATTGATACTGGTACTGTACAGCTTGTTTTGGTGGAATGCGTTAAACGCCGTGGAAGGAATATTTCAGGTGTCAAATAGAAAAACTAAGATGAAGGTGCTGAAATGGGAAAACTGTTCATTTGGTTGCAACAATGCAAATACAACGGTAGGTAAATTAAGGGAGTGCAAGAATTTGAGACTGCAGAATCCTTCAATGGTTATATGAGGTTGTATCTGTCATCTTTGCTTAGCTGCCCTGAAGGCTACTGAAACAATGGAAGCAAATGCAAACATGGAGACACTGTTAGAAGACATATTTCTTTCTTGAAAGAAGCTCCAAAAGAACAAAATAATTGAAGATGTACCAGGATATGATTGGACCTGAGCTCAAAAGCCACAAAATCTTGGAACATCTTGCACAAAATGGTTCTCTCTCACAAATTCAATGAACAGGGTATTAGAACAGTGGGAGCCATTGAAATTGTTATTTCATATTGGTGAAGAAGTCGGGTAAGAAGAAACCAGCAATAGCAAATTTCCGGCAGTGAAAGCAGCAACACAAAATGATGCCACTAAACTTTACTTGTTATTTCTGAAGAACACACTTCCTGTTTTCACAAAAGACGAAAGTCAGAGGCATATGGTGAAGTTGTAGAACACGTTGAGGATATGAAGTTGTAGAATAGAATTTGAAGAACAGTTTCAAATAGGATCACTCATAATGTGATCATAATTATCTTCAAGATCATGATTAACTTCGGATCTCTCGACTAACTTTGACTTTTATTCTCTCTTCTTTACTTTGATTATATACCATTTTTCGCCATCGTCTAATTATAACCGCCAGACTATCAACTTTACTTTTATGCAATCTTACTACTTGTTGTATAACAATCTGTTGTTTTATCCATTGTACTTATTTTAGCAGCCTTCTAATGTTAATTTTGTCAATACTTCCACTATTATATCTCATCACATTGTATTTTCAAACCATCATTGTTATTTTTAATGTTATTTTACTTCAAATCTCTTCAAGATTTTAAAATTCATTTCATTACTACATGTTATTTAGACGCTTATTTTTAATTTAAGGTTAAGACTATGGCTGATGATGCCTTCAGGGAAGGCGAAACATGTACCACTATTAGCTAACAAATCTATGTAAATCATCCAAGACAATTTTGTATTGATTAGGTGGTCTAATAAATAACTTAATGTTATTATTTCAATCAAATATCATCAATACGGACCAAAAATGATATTACATGTAATATAGGCGAAATCGAATTTGTCCGACAAGAACGAGACAAAGTTCATT
This sequence comes from Anabrus simplex, assembly GCF_040414725.1. NCBI lineage: Eukaryota > Metazoa > Arthropoda > Insecta > Orthoptera > Tettigoniidae > Anabrus > Anabrus simplex. Next base: position 336,147,768 of record NC_090270.1, read on the forward strand.
TTAAGCCCCTTGACGCAAAGAACAAAACTCTGTAAGCCCTATAGGCCCGAAAACCATGTTTTAAGGCCCTAAAACCAACCATTATGGAGATATTGGCACCACACTAGCCCTGCTGTAGGAATCTGATAAGAAATGCACTGCCGTAACCATGGCAACGTCAGCTCCAAGATTCTACAGTAGCGAGATTATTTACAATATATCACAAAAACCTAACATGTTAAAGACATGAAAATTGGTATTTGGAATCCCCTTTAAAAATAAAAGAACACAAATTTTTGTTTTTAGAAAATCCACTTAAGGGGTGAGGGTGCGGTGGGGAGTTAAAAGGAGTGAGGAAAGAGTTGAATACATGAGGATACATATATCTCAGAAACTGAAGTTGTTACAGACGTTAAAACTGTTACTTGGAATCTCTTTTAAAAATAAATGAACACACTTTTTGGAAAATCCACTTGAGGGGGTGTAATAATTTTAAAAAGCAGGTGAATTTTTAAAGTGAGTATCTTCCTCTACCGCTTTCCCCACACCTGTGGGGTCGCGGGTGCGAACTGTGTTGCACATGGGGATCTGGCCCTGTTTTACGACTGGATGCCCTTCCTGACGCCAACCCCGTGTGTAGGGATGTAATTACTATTGTGTGTTCCTGTTGTGGTTGGTAATGTGGTGTGTTGAGTGAATATGAAGAGAAGAGTGTTGGGACAAACACAAACAACCTGTCACCGACCCAGATGAATTAATCACACGATTACAATCCCTGACCCAGCCCAGAATCAAACCCGGAACCCTGTGAATCGAAGGCCTAAACGCTAACCACTCAGCCAAGGAGTGGGAAAGTTTTTACAATTAGTATATCTACAATATATCTCAAACTTAACATGTTACATATGTGAAAATTGGTATTTTTAATCCCCTTAAATAAAAAAGGGCATTTTTTTCTTTTAGTAAAATCAACTTAAGCTGGAGATCGAAAATAAGTGAAGGATTTAAAGATAAAAATTTCATTGTTCCGTATTGAAAAGGATCACAGTTAAATTGAAATAATAAATATGGTAGTTCAACCTATTCAATACAAGTAAATAAGAGATGTAGAGATTACATTCTTATTTAATAAGTGGAAATGGTACCAGTTTTGACCCCAGTCTGGGTCATCATCAGCCGATTATAACTCGAAAAACAATGTATAAGTAAGAAAGAAGTTAACGGTTAAGTCCACACAATATCACAGTGCTTACCCCCGTCATTTTTATATCGCCTCTTCAACTGATATTGTGTGGACTTCAGGTGTAGGCGTGAAGACTAGGTGACGTTCGCTCATCCATCAAATGCCGCACTACATGACTTAGCACATGACTGCACTACTGACGTCCATAGGTGCAGGTCCCTGGTTCAGCTCCGTGTGGTGGTCCATGCTTGGTGCCATCTGCTTGATTGACACGTTCTGTAGGAAGCTATGCTACTGTGGGAAAATCAGTTTGTGCAGGAGGATCTATTCGTTGGAAGTTCAACTTGGTGCCTACTGCAATTATCGCAGATTATTACATTAATGGATATGGCTGCCAACATTCGCATTTGCGACTCTCATACTATAGCTTAAGAGTGGGAAACGTTTTTATCAGTTCTTGCTAATTGAAGCCCAGTCCGTCCCTACCAGCACCTAGTCGTCACACCTACACCTGAACACGAGTTACTGTAGCCAGCCTTTTTTTATATCTATGAACGCAACTGCGACGTCTTTCCCAAATTCCAATTTCTTTTCTACTACTTGTCTAGCTGTAAATATGGCATCAATAGTTGATCTTCCGGGTCTAAATCCTTATTGTTCTTCTCTTAATTTTGAATCCACCTTGTTTGTGTTTTTTTGTCATAGCGAGCCTAACATGACCCTATTGATAAAGGACGAAAACAACACCAGAGATGGACAAAGAATTTCAGATTCCTCAATTGTACAATTTGTAAATTTATAGTGTGTGCTTATCTAATCAATACAGATGAAGGGAAGGGAGTGTGTATGCGTGTGTAAAGGTGTTTTTGTTATTTTTTAAGATTAAGCTCCTGAAAATCCGAACTCAAGTCCCCAGCCTGCCGAATCCTTAGGATCACGACATAATAAAAACTCCTCAAAAGACCATGAGGAAACAGAAGAATTTTGGGACCTATTGGACCAGACCATTGATAACATCCCCAAACACCATGTAAAATTATTAATAAGTGACTTCAGCACTCAACTAGGCAGAGAAAGAAAATACCGTGACATCATCGGAAAACGGCCAGCACACAAGAAAACAAAAGTGGAGAGAGACTAGTTGACCCATGTCAAAAACTCAAAACATGGAAACACCCTCACTACACTAAAGGAGAATGGCAACTGGATCACATCTGCATGGACAAATGCCACCACAAAGAGATCTATAATGTCAAAATCCTCCAAGGAATAGACACAGGTTCAGATCACTATGTAGTTAAAATTAAACTCACTCCCCACAGGAGACAACAAAAGCAAGCCCTAAAACTAAAAGAAAAATAGATCCTACCCAGCTAATCAACAATAACAATTACCAAAAAGCAACTGAGAAAATAAAAATCACAGACAAACTTGAAGACTTAGTACACAACCTTAAACAAATTGCAGAAGACCTGGCTCCAATTAAATCATGTAAAAAACACCAATGGTGGAACAGTGAATGTGATGATACAGTGGAGAAAAGACATCAGGCATGGCTATTACAACAGTCACAAAAATCAGAAATATCCTATCAAAATCTAGTAAAACAGAGAAAAGAAACTACCCAAGTCTTAAGAAGAATAAAAAGACAGCATCATAAGGCCACACTGCCATTAATTGAAGAAGTCAATAAAACTCAATCAGGGGACTACTAAAAAATCCTTCAGGAAACAGCTCCAAGGATATGAACCCCCGACCCTACTGATGAAGGATGAAAACACCACCAGATAACTTAACCCCCCCACACACACACACACACACACACACAATAAAGGAAGACTACCAAGCACTGAATAAATTAAACTACAAAGCGCCAGGAGAAGATCAGACCTTTGCGGAAATCTGGAAATATGCAGGAAGATCAGCAAAAGTTGCCCTCCATCAACAACTTGTCTCTATCTGGATTAAAGAAGAACTACCAGAACACTGGACAACAGCCCTCATTCACCCACTGCACAAAAAAGGAGACAAAACCGACCCTAATAACTCCTAGACATAACGTACAAAATATTTTCAATAATCGTCCTTAACCCAATTGCATCATTTGACGACCCTAGCTTGCAAAAGTTATTCGTGGCATATGAATCCAATGACGAGCTCAGCTCATGGCGATGCACTGGTGTATATCAATACATGTAGTTCAGTTACTAACTCACAGATGCCACTTGCATGCATTCTGAGCTGAAGTTTAGACATGTGGCTTCGGTTATTTCCCACGCTCCAGGTTATCACATACTTCTGGAACAAGAGATAAAAGAATCTTTGTTCATATTATTTCGCTCACGTCGGTTGCAATCAAAGCGTCAAGCACATGTGCTGGTGTGGATGAAGATGGAATATGAAAGCTGATGCATAGCGTTTTAGAGAGCGATTATGAAGACAGTGATGTTTGTTACGATGAAATAGACCTGAAGGTCTTAGATTGAGTGCGAGTGATGCGTGTAGTAGTGCTGATGACAAGGAAAGTGATACAAATGATGACCGTGGGCAAGTCAAGCACATGTGCTGGTGTGGATGAAGATGGAATATGAAAGGTGATGCATAGTGTTTTAGAGAGTGATTATGAAGACAGTGATGTTTGTTACGATGAAATAGACCCTGAAGGTCTTAGTTCGAGTGTGAGTGATGCGTGTAGTAGTGCTGATGACAAGGAAAGTGATACAAATGATGACCGTGGGCAAGTCTAAGGTGAGACCACATGACCTCCCGAGAGGCCGTATTTTTGTGTAGGCTGTGGATATGACACTGATGATCTACGTGCTTTAAACTCCTAAAGGGGCAAGACCCTATAATGGTTCAAATCTCGTTACAATGTGATATCTGTATTTTTATTATTATTCTTATTATTTTATCTGTGAGATTACTATTATTGTATTACTATTATTCAATTCAATTCTGCAATGTTTATCGCTTGCGTGATTGTATTTAATTTATTGTGTATATATGTGTGTGTGAATATTAGCATTTAACCATGTAAAGTAAGACCTGTTACATAATATCATATATGGATATGCTTTGTAATAAGTTTTGACATTGCAATGCACATGTTGCAATACTGCTAGCGTAACTGCCGAGTCATCGCTCCATCATTGTGTGCTTTTAGCGATGAGCTCATTTTTTTTGGAGATACCTAGGCCGCCCCAGGCAATTTCAACATAGTGTGTAACATCTGGAGCCGGGTGGGAGTAGTTATTTCTGGAGACTGCGTAGGTGTGTCAACTAATGTCCATATAAGCTGGCTGTATATTGTAGCATCAGTCAGTCAAAGGGGTGGAGAGGCATCAGGCGGTCAGTTAGTGAGTCAAATGAATGATGAACAGTGAGTGAGTCAATTGGAAGGAGAGACCTCAGTCTGTCAGTTAGTTGAAGATATGAAAGGAGAGACTTGCCATGAAGGCATACGGAAGGAGAGACTAGCCATGAAGTCATATGAACAGAGAGACTTGCCAAGAAGTCAGTCATCTGGATGGGGAAGCAGCAGTCCCATGGATACTTAGTCGTCAGTTAAACAAAAAGGATACATACCAAATAAGGCTTGATACATCTACAGCGAACACTAACTCAAAGGAATACGTCATAATTACACTCCAAGTGTTGTAAGGCCTATTTCCTTCAGATCCTCTCTTACTTCTCTGGTCCATTTACATCCTGTTTTGGTATTTTTTGGACAAAACTCAAGACCTGATTAGTATAGAGGTATTGTCCTCAAAAACAACATTTATAAGACCTATGCCAAGATCCTAGAGAACAGACTAATTGCAGAAACAGGAACTATGATCCCCAAGCTGCAATTTGGTTTCATGAAAGGAAGAGGACATTACATGCAGTCAAGAATCTCTTGGACAAGATACGTGATTCAATGAGGTAGTCAACAGGGAAATTTTATGTAAGCTTTGTGGACTTTAAGAAGGCTTTTGACCTCTTAAACAGAGAAATACTCCTTAGAAAACTAGTGAATATGATTGGAGCAGACAACTCACTAACCATAGCCATATATAACATACTTGCTTACAACAGGGTCACGATTCAAGATGGCAAAACTTCCTCAACAGCCATTCTACAAAACAACGGGGTACTGCAAGGGGCCTCCCTAGTCCGATACTATTCAGCAGATATCACAAATATCACCCACAATACATCGGCTGTGATGTATCAGTATGCAGATGACATAGCAATAGGATCAAACAACAGATGACCTACAAGCTGTAATTGATAAGCTTGATGAGTATGCCGACATAAATCCTTTCATAATCAATAGAAAGAAAACAGTCCAAATAGTTTTCTGGAAAGGAGGCAGAATAGCAGCAGGATAACAAGCAGTGAAACAGTCCTAGAAGTTGTGAATTCATTCAAATACTTGGGGATTACATTCCAGCCCTCTTCTACTTCTTTTAGAATTCATGTAAGAGCCATCAGAAATATGTATGATCTGAAGGAACCTACTAAACTGCCTCTAAATACAGCCATGACTCTGTTCTATGCAGAGGTTCTACCAGCCCTAACATACGGTTTGGAGCTCATTTGGGAACATCTCAACTCTATCTGACCTTACAGTTATTGAGAATATCAAGGCTAGATTCTTGAAAAGAATTTTAGGTACCAGTATCTATTTCCGAAATGTCAGCATCAAGACTTGCTTACGAGCTAGCCAGAGAAACCTTCCTTATGGAAGACATATGAATGAGACCACAATTACCCTCCACACGACAAGAACAGGAACTACTTCAAATTAGACTAAGAAAACAAGCGGAATTTGACTTGGAATTCTACAAGACGGACACAATGATTAATCGAAGCTGGACTGGGCCGAACAACGAACTGAGGAGTGCTCTGAACAGACCGGTCATACATGGCTTCCATCACAAACTGTGCTTACGACCCCTGGTTTTCATGACCCATCTGTGCGGTGCGTGTGTGTTATGTAACAAACGATGTGATCAATACACTTTTAGTGAATGCTGTAAAAGAACAATTTCCTTATTGGATTACTCTAAAATGTAATGCACATTTGTGCACATTTCTTCTTATTAAGATTAATTAGGCCTAAGTCATGACTGCAACTTTGGGGTTACTTGGGACAATGTCCCAAGTTACACTTGTTTTAGAATGTGCTACAAAATTAATGTAGAACTGTTTTCATTATTATACTTTAGACTAAATATCATGGTGCATCGATATCAGCGGCAGTTAGCAGCCCGAAAATGCCATGATTTTTCGGAGGAAAATCTGTAACTAGCTTTGGATGCTATCAAAAAGAAAGAAATGTTATTGAGGAAAGCTGCTGAGATGTACAGTGTTCCTAAGAGCACAATTGCTCGCAAAATATCCGGCAAAAACACAAAGAACGTTGTTTGTAGGGCAAGTTCTTTCAATAGAAAATGATGAAACCCACTAGTGCAAATTCCTGCAAAGCTATGAAGGAAATAAAAACAAAATATTTGTGTTTCCTACAGTTGATGACAGACGATATTAAGAAAAAGCAAATCTTGAAGGTTATTGAACAAAGGGCACTAGAAAAGTTTTGCAATATACAAAAACGGTTGGCTGGACACCCCTGTTATGGTGAAGGATGAAAAGAGGGGTGAAAGCCGGTCTAGAAAAAAGCAAGGCATGACCTTCACACCAGTCGTTACCAAGCAGTGGGACTGAAAGCAAGTTAAGGTGTCAGTGTGGTCTATTGATGAATATCGCGCAATTATCCGCTACAATTTTGCGCGTGGATTAACTGTTGACCAGTGCCCGGAGGAAATGACTCCAGTGCTGGGGAAAGACTGTCCACATCGGACAACAATTTTCCTCTGGTACAAAGAGTCCCAGAGGGGAAATTTTGGTGTTGAACACGATCCTCTTTCTGGGCGACTGCCTGAATGAGTGACTGAGGAAAACATTGAAGCTGTGAGGAAAATGTTGCGGCAAGAGAGGCGGCTGACATATCGGCTGGTAGAAGAGACCCTCCACATCCCTGCACCAGCTATTCATTCAATTCTACACGACCATCTCCATGTTAGAAAGGTTTGTTCCCTTTGGGTGCCCCATTCACTTTCAGAGGAACAAAGGGCACATCGAGTGAAATGGTGCCAAGAAATGCTAAAACAGTTTGAAAATGGGACGTCGCGTAACGTCAATAGCATCGTTACAGCTGACGAAACTTGGCTTTATTATTACGATGTCACAACAAAATCCCAGAACAAGGTGTGGCTGTTTGAAGATGACGTTACTCCTGTGACTGTGCGAAAGTCAAGGTCAGTGAAGAAAAGGATGATTGCAGTATTCTTCACTAAACGGGGCACCCTGACTCGGGTTGTGCTAGAAACACAAAGGACAGTTACTGCGAAGTGGTATAGTGAGACTTGTCTGCCTCAGGTCATCCAGGCTCTCAAGCAGCTCCGACCAAGGTCACGGCTCAACACTTGGCTCTTGCATCACGACAATGCTCCAGCACATCGTGCTAATGCAACAATGGATTTTCTTGCCAGGTCAGGGTTGACTGTGCTTGATCACCCTCCATACAGTCCTGATCTTGCCCGATGTGACTTCGCACTCTTCCCAGAAGTGAAGCTGAAAGGACGGCGTTCTGCATCCAATGAGGAGCTTCTGGCAGCATGGGATCAAGAGTGTGAAAATGTAACTGAAGAAAAGTGGCAGAGTTGGTACAGGAAGCAACTAGGCTACGGTACCAATGTCTGCATTAATAATAAGTGAAATGCGCACAAATGTGCAGAGGTTAATAGTTAATTGTCTTTACTGTATTTGTTGATTGGTCTTGCTCTTTTTTTGCACTTAAGTATGTGGTAGCGATCACACACTTCCTCGCATAGAGGGCACACACACACACACACACACACTGTTCGTTCACCTCATGGAATCGCTTAGTCCCACATAGCTCATGTGGAAGCCATGGACTAAAAGCCAGATTTCTAAAGCGAGTATTAGGTGTGCCTACGAACACAAAGTCCAGATTAGTGTACGAACTTTGTAAAGAGCCATTCTAAATCAAGGATCTAAAAATCAATCTAGTTATGCCAGTCACAAAGCAAAGCGCAAAGATAATTGAAGAGAGAAGGATGAAAGGAGCCCAAATCAAGCTCGAATTCTATGTCACCAACGCCATGCTCGAGCGAAAATGGACAGAAGCGAACTACGAACAGTGACATGTCTGCATTAACCCTAGAATCATAAACTTTCGTCTCCCAGACTACGCACCCCTGTAGTTTCCGCGGGAATTTCCAGACGCTAATGAACTGTGCTTTCCCCCTCCATCTAATCTTACCCAGCTATCAACAATAAGTGCTGACCTTGATTTCAAGCATAAAGGTCCAGTTGTTTGTTCACTGCGATATGACCGTCATCTGAGAGACGAAAGTTTATGATTTGTGAAAGTATTCGTGATTTGTACATAGCTGTAAATAGTGTGAATATTTGGTTTATTACAGTAATGTTTTTTGTACATAATACATAAGCTTAATAGGAAACTGAAATGGAAAATCTAGCGCACGATGATGAACTGATAGCAGCAGTTCTTTCTGAATTAGACAGAGAACCACTCTCTTCAGGAGACATTAGTGGTAATGTATGTCATGTATGAAATTACGGTAACCGGGCAATACATGGATCAAACAGAAATATTACGACCGACAACTGCTTCACCTTAATTCGTCTGGATGATTATCTGCATTGCGACAATAACCTGACAGTCATTGGAACAATGAGAAACGACAAGCCACAGATACTGCCAGAGATGAAAACAGTCAAAGTAAGAAAGCTTGGGTCCTCCATGTTTTGTTATAATGGTATAAAAGCAATGGAATCCTATAAAGGAAAATCAAACAAGAATGTAATCCTCCTTTCTACATGCCATGAAGTAGGAACAATAGCAACCAGTGGGAAACCAGATATGGCGGAAGACTACAATGGGACGAAAGGTGACGTGGACACTTTCGATGAAATGTCAACATTGATGTCCTCTTCAAGAAAAAACAAGAAGTTGGCCAATGTGCGTCTTTTATTGTATGATTAATACATCACTTAATGGATACATTATTTATGTGCATAAGATGGTTGAAAAAGGCCAAAAGCCCCTTTCAAGGCGAGAGTTTGCAAAGGATATATCCGAAATGCTAATGGCTCCAAAGCTGCAAGAGAGACTTCAGACACCAACTTTGAGGCGCAGCCTGAAGAGGACCATCGCTGAAATTCTTGGAAAAGATGGCATTCCTGAAGAGCCTCAATCAGGTACTGCTGGGGGAAGAATAATTTGAGCGTTTTGTCCATCAAATAAATGAAGAATGACCCGATTCTTTTGTAAGACGTGCCAAAGGCATTTGTCTTGATCACCAGGCAAAACAGTGCATTGAATGTGCCTATTGAAGAAAAACTGACCAGAGTGTATTGTCATCACTACATGTGGTAGTTTTAAGTATAATATTCTGTATTTTGTGTAAAATGATGGGTTTATGCATATTAAAGTGCTTTTCTTTTTAGCAGTCTGACAGACGAAAGTTTATGATTCGTGTTACACTGGAGGGACTTTATGATTCTAGGGTTAAGAAACTATGTAATAATTAGAGATAAAGTAAATGCATTAATTCTGACAATTAATTATTTCCCTTCTACTTTGTCACTGTAGTGTCCCACATAACCTAGATATTGTTTAACATGGCACAGAGACATCAAAACGTAAGAGTATTAAGAAGATTAAGTTGCTGTCCCAAGTTACCCTGGAGATTGTGTAACTTGGGACAATAACAAAATTGTACTTTTTCGGTAAAATCAAAAGCAGTACATTAATTGATGAATATGGGCATTAACATATAGTCACTGAGGTTTACGTAAAAGAAAAAGTGACATTTAATTTCCGGGTTGTCGAGGCATTTGAAAAATAAAACTGTCCCAAGTAAGCCCATTTGACGGTACATGATTTAACTTGAATGTAAAAATGACACACTTACCAGTAAACGCACTCAGTACTTCATTCACAAATAAAGATATAACAACAAAAATAGGGAAGAGACAGTCGAAATGAACATTGAAATGATAACAGTAACAGCTGACTTAACACACGAACGGTTCCATTCAAATTCAACACAGGCCGCCCTACAGTTCACCATTCCTTTCACCAATCAACAAAATTCGCAACCAACATGCGCAGTGAAGATCACAGAACACCAATGACCAGTGTGACCGCCTTGTGAAATTTTACTTATTCTCTTTGACGAAAGGTGTAACAGGGCAGTATCAAAACCACTGTATTGCAATGTAATAAATATAAAAACATTTCTTCCTTATATTATAGATAATACTAAGATTAATCAAAACATGAATAACAGAAGTTAAAAAACTTGTCAAATATAATATTATATAAAATCGGTATGTTGATTACACTGCTAGCGACGAATGTGTGCCGCCAATAAACATAAATACACACTGTCACCAACATAAGATCGATGAATTCAGAAGATCTGTCAAATGTTATACAACTGCACTGAATGATGTCGTTCATATTTCTTAAACAATTTCATGTAAACGGAGTTAAATCATTTAGGTATTTATTCCAGATTTACTTTATGAAAAATTTCACTTTGAAATAAATTCCTCGACTAGACTTCGTTTCCGCTGTCAAGCGCCCAACTTGCTTCCCGGATACCTGTATTCCTGTAGGTCCCGCCAAACCCGCCAAACACAACGAGGTCTGTTTTGAAGCATTGGAGGGCCGAATGGGGCGTCTTGTTTAGTGTATGAAGTAATTTGTGTGATTTCTGCGCGTGAAAGAGAAGGCGTTCGATAAACTCTTCGATCTGATCACGGTATCAATGTTAGTAGGACTAAGTGATGATAGTGAAATTTAAGCAGTAGAGTGGTTTCAGTAGAACTTGATTGTAGTTGCAGAGATAGAAAACACCCTTTGACACAATGGAGAGAACGAATGTCTTAAAGCCATTTGTTAAAGATGAGTGTTACTACGAGAAATGTCGCTTATGTACATTTCCATCGGGAAATACATGTACTGATATCTATTCGGAAAAGGAGCCAAGAAGACTTACTGAACAGATTAAGATTTGCACAGGAATTGAGGTAATATTTCATAAAGAATAACTCTGTCGTAAATTTGGTAATAAAGATGAGGGCTAGGTGAACTAATTTTTAATTCCCTAATTATTAGAAGGTTTCTGCTCTGCAACCTGATATATTTAAAAAAAATTAAATGTCAGAATAAACTGATCATTTCTTGTTTTGTTAATGTATCTGTCAACTCTTGCTTGGTTTGTCAACTCATTACCACCTCTGTAAGTTATAGCCTAACCGATGCAGAAGAGAATAAGAAAACCTTTTCGGGTCAGTTAATAGCTGTCACGTAGAAAGTAAGTTACAGTACAGAATTATTTATAATGATAAGAGAAAAGCATACAGCATGCATCCTAGAGATAGTCTATTATTGTCCCGGGTATGTTATGGATGTAGACCTACTTGCTTCACAGTTTAGTTCTTTATAGTTATTTCTTGGCCTTTTTATTTTTTCTGATGTCCCTATTAGTGCATTTGCTTGGTACAGCTGGACCTAAAATGTTGGGTGCCACTACCATTCTGACCAGAGGCTACCCATCTCAACCAAGAGTAATATTTAAATAATAATAATAAGGAAGGTGCACCCAATGGGCACAGGAGTACATTACAACTTATTCTACACAAAATTGTGTCGGTGATCTGTTGGTACATTTCATGATGTGATATTTTTCCTGCACAAACCGCAAATACACTCGTCCGTCGCCTCGTGGAACGACTTCAGACTGCAGATTCGATGGTGGAAGCCATGCGTTGCCAAAAGTGTCACTACGTGCCTCAGCTGGCATTCTGCTTCCATCCAGTTTTTGGTTTGCATAGACATGGTGGTGTAAATTTTTTCGTCTGTTATTCCTTTTCATTTGTAACTCTTGTAGGAGCTCCATGTATGCAGCTGTAGCTGGCAGGGGCAGTTGTAAGCTCAGGTCCTCTACTAGAAATGTTTCCCTTATGAGTACATAAGTGTAGCGCGACCGTGCCTATTCTGAGAGACCTACTACCTTTTTCAAGTATCTCGCTTTTAAGTTTTCAACCTCCCTTAATTGCTTCTTCAGTAAGTGTTCCCGTATTAATTCCAGTCCATAAGTACGGGAATCACTTTCACTTCAAATAATTTAATTGCCGAGGCTACGGACATTCTCGATATATGTCTGATGTCGCTTATGCTTTTTATAGCAGCAGCTAGTCTTTCCCTTATGTGGATTGTAAAGGCCAACGCGGTTACTTGGATGGTGATGCCCAGGTGCTTAGTGATTCCTTGGAGTCTGCACTTGTGCTTTGCATGTTATAGCTTTTCCTCTCTGTAGCCTACATCCTTTTCTAAAAGCTACCGGGCAAGTTGGCTGTGCGGCCCTGAAGATGTTTTTCCGTGGTTTCCCATTTTCACACCAGGCATATGCGGGGGCTGTACCTTAATTAAGGCCACAGCCGCTTCCTTCCAACTCCTCGGCCTTTCCTATTCCATCGTCGCCATAAGACTTATCTGTGTTGGTGCAGCGTAAAACAAATTATAAATTAAAAAATAAAAAATGTCTAAAAGCTACAATTTTTGTCTTTTTTTTTTTCATTTATCACCAAGCCATTCTCTTCTGTCCACTCTGCAACAAGATGCATCGCTTTCTGTAGATCTATGTTTTCTGAGGTGAGAGCCATATCACGTGCATAGATGTAGATGGTTGTGTTCAGTAATTGAAATTAAGAGGGTTCCTCCTATTGAATTATTGTAATCCCACTTCAATACAGATCATGAAATTTCTAAATATCAATGCTTGTGTTCAGTGTGCCTTCCTTGACCCTGATGACTACTTCGCTCGTGTATTTGTTAAACAATACTGGACTGAGTGGATCGCCCTGTAGCACACAGACCATTTGACTTATCCAATTTGATTTTGACAGTCCATCCCATACCTGTATTTGATTTTCAGCCAGTATATTTGTAATTAGTCCTGTCAGCTCTGACTGCCCTACTAAGTTCTCCAGTTTTTCCACAACCCCCCTCCCCGGCACTACAGCCCTTGAAGGGCCTTAGCCTACCAAGCGACTGCTGTTCAGCCTGAAGGCCTGCAGATTACGAGTTGTTGTGTGGTCAGCACGACGAATCTTCTCGACCGTTATTCTTGGCTTTCGAGACCTGGGCCGCTATCTCATCGTTAGATAGCTCCTCAATTCTAATCACGTAGGCTGAATGGACCTCGAACCAGCCCTCAGGTCCAGGTAAAAATCGCTGACCTGGCCGGGAATCAAACCCAGGGCCTCCGGGTAAGAGGCAGGAACGCTACCCCTACACCACAGAGTTTTTCCATAAGCGCACTCCTATTCACTGTGTCAAACGCTCTTCTGAGATCGATGAAGATGCCGAACATTTCTTATGGTCCTTAATCTTCTCTTGAATCTCGGTGAGTAGGTTTCCGACGGCCATAAAGCTGGATCGACCATATCTAAAGCCAAATTGTTCCTCTGGTAGAAGAAGGTCCTATATGGTGCTCAACCTTTGAGTCAGTATTCTTGTTAGCACTTTAAAGGGCTCTGATTTCTAGTGCTATTCCTTTATAGAAGCCGGGTTCGCTTGTGTCACCGCTCCCTTTGTGCAGTAACTTGATCGATTTGCACCAGTCAAGTGGAATATGGCCTCTTTTAACCACACTCATTAAAGAGTTCTGTCCAGATGTGTTCCAGATTTAATAATAAAAAATAAAAAAGTAGAATTTCAGTAAGAATTACATTACTTTTATAGCATGGTAAGGATGTATTGTGTTGGAAATCTTCAGTGGAATAACTTGTAGAGGAGAGATGTGTCCACTGCGACAGTTAAGAACCCACCCGCCCTCCCCCAGAAGTAATTTTGCTTTTATAACCTAATAGAACTTATCACGCGCCATAGTCCATCGCCTAACTAGGTACCAACATTTCCATTGGGTGAGACACAATGGGATATGTCACTCCCAGCAATGAAGTAAAATGAATTCCCTTACCAACCCGCGCACAAGAAATACACAACTGCCCAGACCGATGGAGGGCCGCTTCGCGACTTCTGACCTCTCTTTGCTTGATCCAGACCGGGTCTAACCAATCCAGACCAATGGAGGTGTCACGCGGGATACTAAGACTAGTTCTTTATATGAACAGTTGGCAACTCTGTCCACCACACGATCAAGCCCTTCACAAGACGCGCGAGAGAGAAACAAATGACAGTGCAATCGCGCCTAGATGCGTGCGTTGGAAAATGTAAGTTGTTCTGAATTTTTGCCTAAACCTGAACAAAGTCACCCTTGTGCCCCGCTTCACTCCCTAAATGTGCTATAAATAGACCAATGGTGGTAGATCAAAACACCCAGATCTAAACAAAGTCTGCCCCCTTATTCTTTGTCTAGTTCAGCATATGCACTTGAAAAGGAGACCAAAAGTTTGATATTTTTTTATGAATTCATTGCATAGTTTTGATGATTGTGTTACCCAGCATTCATCACAACATTGAATTGGCATCTACTGTCAGAGTTTTACCAGGCACCTTTTAGAGCTGTAGGCCTACTAATATTTAATGTGTCTTTGGCAAAAGTTGAATTGGTCAGTGGAGAAAAGAATGAAGTCCCTTTTAGGTCGTTGTTGTTTCACTTCCATGTATTAAAGTGGCCAGAGTGCGCCATACTGCGGTGCAGAAGTTCAGCTCCGTCACACCAACTAGCACTGCACTGGGCGTAAAGGACAATGCCCTTCTCTTGTTAGTGGCTATGTCATTTGCTCGGATTGCTGTATGCCAAGCAAAGCAAGGCAAGGCATAAGGGGTTAGACATAGGATGTTATATTCATATTCATTTTATGACCATTGTTTCAGGTGATTTTATTGTGCTGTAGTTGGCAATGGCATCTGTCTAGTTAAGTACCTACATTGAATTATGGAAGTAGCATGAGATTACATGTTGGGATATAGTTCCTTATCTGAAGTACTTGATTATTGTTTGCTTGAAGGAGCTATACTAATTGAATGGAGAGTTGCTATAGCAGTGATGGCGAACCTATGCCACGCAGTGAGGTGACATGCGGACACGATTTCGATGGCATACCACATCCACAAGTCTGGAATTTTTTTTTTAAGACAAATAATTGCCGAGAGATTATCCCAATTTCCAGATTTGAAGAAACTATTGCACTTTATTCCAAAACCTCATAAAGCACAAATGAGCGATATAAAGGTCAACTTTTTTGAGTGGTTAGAAATTGACAGTTTACAAATGGAGTTGACTGAATTTTGTACCATCATGAAAAAAGTGTGTGCTGTTGGTGAATACTCTCTCCAGAAGCCGGAGAACTTAATACTTGAACAGTGGAACAGCCTCCCACAAATGTTTACGGCCATGAAGAGACTTGCTACAGGGCTACTTACTTTGTTTGGGTCATCGTACGCCCGCGAGCAGCTATTTTCTACAATGAATGTTGTGAAGTCAACAGTTAGAAACCCTCTTCGTTCAGACATAAGTGCTTCCTGTGTGTTATAGAAGACAATAAATTATGAACCTAACATAAATGACATGGCTACCAAGATTCGTCACCTTAATTTATTGTAATCCCACTTCAATACGGAACACAATGAAATTTATAACTATTAGTGGGTGCCAGGATTCAGCAGCAAGTTTCACACTAAAGTGAAACACTAAACCACATCCTTATAAGAGCATAAAGTTTTTCTTAATGAGAACATTTTAACCCTTTGCAGTTCACTTATCTGTCACACGTTCCAACAGTCTGGTCCAAATTAGTTTTACACATTTTTACCTAGTCGGATTAAGCTCAGGGCTTTTATTAGTAACTATAATTATATTATTATGATTATTATATTCTTTGCTGGCAGGACCTAGTGTTTACAGTGCACTATGTCTTCTGGTATGGGCTAGAGCAATTTTGTTACTTTCATTGATCTGTCTCAGCTTTATCCTTAGCTTTGACAAAATGAAAGTGACTGAGGTATGAGTAATGCTAGTAATGCCATTCCTTCTGCAGCCAGTCCCTGCTATGAATGGTGTGAAAATATTGCTCATAGGGTCAGTTGGTGCATGCATTTCAGTGGGCTTGGCAGACTGATGTGTAATAGCAACTTCTGGCTCGGTGAGGAAAGCAACGGGAAACTACCTCACTCCTCATTTCCCTAGTACGCCTCTTCAGTGATGCCTAGGCCATCTATGACAGCTGATGGCGGAACTGTTGTGGATCCAACCAGCCTTCAGGCTGAGGACTAAACATACACATACAAGCATGAGTCTAGTGAGTTATTTACAGCTTTACACAAAAGTCTAATGTCTCGTTTGCCAGATATGAAAGATTACTGGTCTAAAGAATTTGTTTGTCGTGTGCCTTTCTTCAGTGAAATTTTCACTAGGAAGCTTTTCTTACAAATATTTTGGATGCTCTATTTAGAAAACATTCAAAATCAAGGTACCAGCCTTCGAACCAGAACTCATAGAGTCAGTAATTTTCTAAAAATATGTTGACAGTAAATGTAGAGAATATTTCTCACCTGGGTCATGCTTGTCAGTTGATGAATCTGTTGTTGATTTCAAGGCAAGAATATCCTTCATAACCTACAACCCCAAGAAACCAACAAAGTGGGGGTTCCGTGAGTATGTTTTGGCGGACTCTCTTTGTGGATAAAATGTATCCTTTGTGCCTTACCACAGAAAATTGACAACTTGCAATGCTGGAGTTCACTACACCTTCGCCTTCACTTGACAGTTCTCTAAACTCTTCGTCCAATTCAAATAAATAATCGTCACTGCTGTCTAAATCAACGTGCATACGTATTTCTTTTTCATTCATATTTACTGCTTTTTTATCGCAAATTTAACTGAGACAATTCGCATTCACAGATAAACACGCCTAGTACAACACGTGTGCAGCACTACTCACTATAAACACAGCTGACTGGCCACGGCTGCGGGTAACCATGGCAATACACGGCTACATATATCACATATTATTTCCATGGGGATAACAGAACAGCTTTCTTTGTGCACAAAACTTTGCTCCAGAAACTCCATGGATATCGATCAACCTCAAGCGGGTCAAAGGTCTTCAATAAATAACTTCTCAAGTGGAACGAAACATAATGTAGAGGTGACCTCGACGTTGGTCCAGTTACAATAAACCATGATGTCGAGGTCACCTCGATGTTGGACCGGAAAAGGTTAACATTCACAACATCATTTCTTACCTCATTTTAAAATGTAATATCAATTTTAACAATCTACTTAAGATGATCCAATTAGGATCGAAACATGTATAGTTGTGACGAATGAGAAATTTAAGATTTTTAAATTCACATTAACCATAAGGAATTGAATAGGAGGATACTGTTCAACAATAAATCATTGTTATAGTGATTTAAAGAATATTACTAAAGTTGAGAACAATAATTCACTTAATGTCCTTTGGCAGTATTAGTATTTGTTATTTCTATATCTAATAATACTTAATGACGAAGTATGTCAGAGTGGGCGCTTATTATTATTTTATTTTTACGAATAATGTTACGTATTAAGTGTTCTCCCCATAAATTTTCATTAGTTGGCTGGCAGGAATGAGTAGCCGGATGGGAAATACTATGTAAAAAAATGAACATGATAAAATTTCTATTTAGCCCCCTCAGGGCATTAACAACAAAATTAATGCTAAGATTTAACTATTTTAGTGTTATCGCAAACAAGACACAACGGAGTATTTCAGACGACTGAAGTTCCTTACGTTTAATAGTGTTCTACTGCTCGTTCACAATCATAACACTGGGGCTTACCACTCGGTTGCTGTGGAGTGCTGTCGGACGGAATTGAGTGCTCGCATGCGATTCCATGTGAACGCAGACACTGCTCGCTCACTACACTAATTGTTAATCAAGCTAAACATTGAAACTACAATGTAATTGATGCTGACAGTAACAAAGATTTATCATTTAAATAAATAGTTTTACAGTATTTACATTTTAATTTAGAACACCCAGTGACTCAAATATGCATTAATGTTATGTAACTAGCACATATCTAGCTTATGTTAGCCGGGCAGTCTGTAAAAACTTACATATTTAAAATGTACGAGGGTCAAGTCATAAGTCATGGCAACTGGTTTTTTCTCTCGAACAGGAGACAAGCAAAGGTAGGTACGCGAAGCAGCTGTTAGGCCTCTAGCATTCTGTACAGCAATAGCAGTACAGTTTGTGTTGGACAGTGGCGAAAATCTGAATCAGTTTATCATTCCAGCTAGTGATAAAGCCATTGGTCTGGATTGGTTAGGTCCGGTGACAAAACAATTGTTTTTATTTTTGGCTATTTGCTTTATGTCGCACTGACACGGATAGGTCTTATGGGCAACGATGGGATAGGAAAGGCATAGTAATGGGAAGGAAGTGGCCGTGGTCTTCATTAAGGTACAGCCCCAGGATTTGCCTGGTGTGAAAATGGGAAACCACGGAAAACCATCTTCAGGGTTGCCAACAGTGGGGTTCCAACGCACTATCTCCCGGATGCAAGCTCACAGCTGCGCCCTAACGGCACGGCCAACTCATCCGGTGACAAAACCATTGGACTGTGATCAAGCATGTCATGTTGGGGCGGCGAAGTGTCTGTTAGATCTCTTGCAGCGCATTCTATGTTGGACTGGGTGAAAAACTGACACTGACAGCCATTCATTACATGCAGCTGATAACAAACTTTGGTCTATATTGTACATTGTTTCATTACAGATTGCATTTAGTTGTTTTTTCATTGTGCATGTATTGGTAATGGAATGCATTTCACTTCACTGGTGGAAATGACATCGTATCCAATTGTATCTCAGCCAGTGGAAATGGTCCTTGGCTGTCATAGTGAACACACCTATCCTCTACAAGGTATTCTACTTAAGATTTATACTGTTTCAAATCCATTATAATGCTATAAACTGTATGCTGCACATACTAAATTTCTACCCAAATGGTCTTGTCACTAGCCAGACCTAAACAATCCTAACCAGTGGTTTGGTCACTATTTTTATAACTGGACGTACTGTATCTCATATTCTGTCCTGTTATTGTCACTAGCCATGATCATGGTTTTATTACATCGAGTTAACCACGGTATAAAACTCTCATTTACAAACCAGTTATTAAAGTTTTACCCAATCTAGTGGTCCCTTGATTTGCTACATGTGATCTATATTATATGTGTACATTGTGTCAAACACCCAGAAGATACCAGGTCATCAATCTCTTTTCAAATAATCTGCCATTACTGTAAATCTCAACCTTCAAATGCCATCGCCCTGGACGTCACACACACGGCTCATAGCCACAGACCTCGTGCTCTCCCGTGTCAGTGGATCCTGAACTTAAACCAAAATGTGTACCATCATGTGCCACACATTTTTCATAATCTTTCTGTGGATTATCGAACATGATGAACCAAAGTTGCTGTGAGGACCAAAAATATATCTTCTCGTGTAATTAGTGAATAATTGTAGGAGAGTTGGCTGTGGGATCCTGGGAGGAGCTAGGGTACGGGAATGGAGCTTCAGAGAAGTTTTGTTGCAGAAGGGTAAGTGACTCTCCTGTGGTGTGGGCTGTAGCTGAATTTGTGTGTTGTCGTTGGACTGGTAAATTTTTGGCACAAAAAAAAAGGAAAAAAAGAAACTATTTTGGTAATTTCTTCTTCTTCCTCCTCTTCTTAATCCGTTTACCCTCCAGGGTTGGTTTTACCCTCGAACTCGGCAAGGGATCCCACCTTTGGCGCCTCAAGGACAGTATCTTGCAGCGTGATAAAACTGGGAAGGAGGACCAGTACCTTGCCCAGGCCGCCTCACCTATGCTGAACAGGGACTGTGGGGGGAGGGGGGGGATTTGAAGGGAAAACCAAGAAAGAGGGAAGCGGCCATGGCCTTAAGTTAGGTACCATCCCAGCATTTGCCTGGAGGAGAAGTGGGGCAACCATGGAAAACCACTTCGAGGATGGCTGAGGTGGGAATCGAACCCCCTCTACTCAGTTTATCTCCCAAGGTTGAGTGGACCCTGTTCTTGCCCTCGTACCACTTTTCAAATTCCGTGGCAGACCCGAGAATCGAACCCGGGTTTCCGTGGGGTGGCAGCTAATCACATTAACCACTACACTGCAGAGGCAGACTACATTTTTTTACATTACAGAAAATTTAACATGAAACATAAAAGATGGCAAACACACATGCACACTCTCCCTAGCACACTATCAGTTCTGCTGGTTTTACAGATTATCATTATCATTTTCTTTTTTTTTTTTTTTTCATTTCATTTATTGATTCTGCTGGTTTATCGTAAAAGAAATGTTTGAATATTCTTCTTCTTCGTATACTGGCCTTCACGTAGCGTTACATCCAGATGCTCAGAGGTTCAGAGTTATCCTCAAAGTGTACATGCCAACCAGCATTGGCAGCATTTCGCGCTATTCCAAACTCTGCCCACTCTGTTTGATTGTCTGTAATGTTACTGCCACCTGTGCCTTCTTCTGCATCATTACCACCACTCCGATCACTAAAATAACTGTCACTATGATCATCACTGCCTTCTGAATCTAACAACATACGCGCAATGTAATTTTCTGCTCAATTCTTCAATTTGTTTTTGCCTCTAGAACCACAGTAAGTCGCCATTCTGATAGGACTGCAAACCAGATGCAAGAGCAGTGTGCTGTAGACTGGACAGGCAAAGATCCTGAGGGCAATAACCCAGCACCCCCACATGAATTCCTTGATCAAAAAAACGTACAACTAACACTTACTGGATGGCGGAAAGGTTCAGAAAAGGTTAAGTGGCTCTCACAACATACAGTGCTAATTTAAAATGGCTAGATGCTTCACACAACTAGTGAACAGTATGCCATGACGCGTATAAGTGGTTGACGTGGCTAAGAGGTTAATTAGATATCTGTAAACTACCTGGTCCACCTGTTTTTGGATTCTGTGCAGCATCCTCGAAAAAATAAGCGCCCAGTATTCCTTGACCCGACATGTAACACCTGTTGCAGATGTCGTTCAGGATTCTTGTTTGTGGTGACAATTCTTAGGTGCCCAGTTGTCCCCTTTTATTGACATAAGACTGATCCCTTTGGCTGGAACTTGTCAATATCAGCTAATATTGTTCTGTTATTTGGTGCCTCCTTATTCATCACTTTAGCAGTCCTTGTCACATATTCTACCTTTACAATAAAATTTGAGTCGTTATTAATGGACTACATTAAAATCAATGCATGTTTCATCCCTAACGGGACATAATCAGTCGACACGTGATTAACAGACATTATAAAAATTGTCACATGGATATCGATACATATTCACAGTGAAAAATACATATGACGTATTGTTCTTAAAAAATCAAATGTGAGTGTAACTTTGTAAAAAAAAAAAAAAAAAAAAAAAATGAGCAGTCTGTCCATATGTTGAGTATAATTTATGTTGATGGATTGAGTTGTTCAAAAACGTGGAATATTCAATTTATAGGTGGAACATTTGATTTGGACTGCATGGTTATTGGTGGAGTACAGCATAAGTAATCCCCATGGCCTAAAAATAGAAAAATACTATGATACAAATGAAAGGGAAATTGTGTAAGCAGCATCATACGGGATTCATATGGGACAGGCCGTATGATTAACCAGATGTTGCTACACAAGTTCTCAATGTGTTTTATTTGTATCACAGCATTATTCTATTTTTAGGCCAGGGGATTACTTATGCAGTATTCCACCAACAACCATGCAGTCCTAGTCAAACGTTCCACCTATAAATTGAATGTTCCACACTTTTGAACAACTCAATCTATCAACATTAATTATACTCAACATACGGACAGAGTTTTCAAGATTTTTATCACAAAGTTGCACTCACATTTGATTTTTTTAAACACAAGGCATCAAAATCGGTTAATAATCAAAGATATAGGCTTTCTAAAAGAATGTCTAAAGCATAATATTGTCCCAAAATTCCTACAATCAGTCCAAAGAAAAGGTATTTCAACACCAAATTTGATCAATTCTCAAAACAGAATAAACAGAATCTGGTTAAAAAATGAAATAAAGATGTTATATAAAAAGAAGACATACTTGAATACACAGCTGTATAGATCACATTTAACAGTCTCCCAACACGTAGCCCCCGTAGAATGCAACTCATTCCAATTACACATAAACAGTAAATTAGTTGCCATACTAAGTAAGAAGCAAAGAAAACACGGGGCGAAAAACTTGCACGCCTCAAAGAAAAAAATTTGGAAATAACTAACCAGAACACAAAAACAATATATTTTTTTTTTTTTTTTTTTTTTTTTTGCTATTTGCTTTACGTCACACCGACACAGATATGTCTTATGGCTACGATGGGATAGGAAAGGCCTAGGAATTGGAAGGAAGCGGCCGTGGCCTAATTAAGGTACAGTCCCGGCATTAGCCTGGTGTGAAAATGGGAAACCACGGAAAACCATCTTCAAGGCTGCCGACAGTGGGGCTCGAACCCACTATCTCCCGATTACTGGATACTGGCCGCACTTAAGTGACTGCAGCTATCGAGCTCGGTACAATAAAATCTAACCCAACAATAAACAATACTCCAACTACGGTTAATATTGCATAAGACCAGTTTCATGTCTTTTTGCCCTATTGAACTTACTAATAATAGTTACAATTTCTCGTTTTTATAACCACCTTATTCAATACATAAAAATGTTTGTCTCTAAAAGGACATTTACAACAATACAAACGTAAAATGGGATGTGTTTCGCGCGTTGTGTCGAGCAACTTCAACCTTTTTGTACAGTTATCTCAAGGTTGACTCATTATATTAAACCTTATTTTACAATTATTTGTTCATTAAAATGTTATTTTACAATAAAATATCATTACTATAAAAAAAGTAAACAGGAAGAAGCAACAATAAATCAGTCAATACTGATCTGGATTTAGGGCAGTCACCCAGGTGGCAGATTCCCTATCTGTTGTTTTCCTAGCCTTTTCTTAAAGGATTTCAATGTTTGTCCAACCCTTGTCCCGTTTCTCTACGGGGTCGGGTATGAGGTGAGTTGAATCTGTCATGGCAGGTTTTTATGACTGGATGCCCTTCCTGACGTCAATCTCATCAGAGGAGTAATGAGGTGAAATGATTTTTTTGCTAGTTGCTTTCCGTCGCACCGACACAGATAGGTCTTATGGCGACGATGGGACAGGGAAGGGCTAGGAGTGGGAAGGAAACGGCCGTGGCCTTAATTAAGGTACAGCCCCAGCATTTACCTGGTGTGAAAATGGGAAACCACGGAAAACCATTTTCAGGGCTGCCGACAGTGGGGTTCGAACGTACTATCTCCCGAATACTGGATACTGGCCGCACTTAAGCGACTGTAGCTATCAAGCTCGTTGGTGAAATGAATGACGTGGTATATGATAGTAGGGAGAGGGTGAAACCCAGTGCCGGCACATAGCCTACTCCTGTCAAATAGCACCAAGGGGTCTGCTCAAGGCTTAACGTCTCCATCCGACAGACGAATCACCATCAACAGCATCATATGCTCTCACTCCATATGAGCACTGCCGAGAGGTTTTTTAATTTAATCCAGGCTTTTGGCACGCAATCTAGTGATTAGAAATTGTATACCACCACCTCCCCAACCCTGCTGGCCAACATTCTGATGGTGAAAATTTTTTAGACCAACGGGACTCGAACCTGCTAACCTCGGTGTCAGAACGCTTAGACTTCAGCGCCTTAACGATCATGGCCACCAGGCGGGCTTTTCTTAAATGATTTCAATGATGTTGGAAATTTATTAAACATCTCCCTTGGTAAGTTATTCCAATCCCTAACTCCCCTTGCTATAAATGAATATTTGCCCCAATTTGTCCTCTTGTATTCCAACTTTATCTTCATGTTGGGATCTTTCCTACTTTTAAAGACGCCACTCAAACTTATTCGTGTACTAATGTCATTCCACGCCATTTCTCCACTGACAGCTCGGGACATACCAATCAGTTAAGCAGCTAGTCTCCTTTCTCCCAGTTTTTCCCAGCCCAAACTTTGCAACATTTTTTTTGTAACGCTACTCTTTTGTGGAAATCACCCAGAACAAATAGAGTTGCTTTTCTTTGGATTTCTTTCCAGTTCTTGTATCAAGTAATCCTGATGAGGGTCCCATACACTGGAACCATACTCTAGTTGGGGTCTTACCAGAGAGTTATAAGCCCTCTCCTTTACATCCTTGCCACAACCAGGTAAACACCCTCATAACCATGTGCAGAGATTATGCCAATGAAGATCTTTCCTTATATTAACACTCAGAAACTACAATGATCCTCAAAAGGAACTTTCCCCCCTCAAGGCAGTAATTAAAACTTAGAGGACCTTTCCTATTTGTGAAACTCACAACCTGACTTTTAACCCTGTTTATCATCATACCATTGCCTACTGTCCATCTCACAACATTGAGGTTGTTTTGCAGTTGCTACTCTATAGAGAATAACATCATCCGAAAAAAGCCTTACCTCTGATTCCACTCCTTTACTCAAATCATTTATTTATATATAAGAAATCCTGTCGGACTCTACCCGGCGCACAAATTTACGAACAAAAACGGCTCAAGGCTCATTGAACTATGTCAACAGTGCAACCTTAAAATCATGTCCACATCCCTCAGGAAGCATCCCAAGAAACAAAAAACCTGGAGGTCCCCCATTGAATCCATTGGAGAATTTCAGATTGATCATGTAGCTATCTCGTATCAGCTACAGAAAGAGGTACATGATGTACAAGTGAGAAGAGGAGCAAACATCGGCTCTGATCACTATCTCACAAGAGTTAAAGTAAAATTTACTCCAAGAAAATACCACCCCAAGAAAATCCAACAACAGAAATTTGACATAAAACAGATTCCTGTTACGGATCTAAAAGAAGCATGGGAAAATCAACCAGTGAAAACATGGGAAGAATTCCACACCAAAATCATACAGAAGGCACGAGAAATGGTACCCTTAAAAAGGAATGCAAAACACCCCTGGTGGAACTCAACATGCAACCAAGCCCTAGAGGTAAGAAAATCTGCGTTTCAGAAATACAACAGTAGAAAATCCCAGAAAACTCAACGAGAATTTTATGAGACCAGAAAACAAGTATCCAAAACCATCAGGCAAGAGAAAAGAAAGCACCTGAAAGAACAACTGGAGTCAATTGAAGAAAACTTTAGAAACCACAACACAAGGGATTTCTACAGAACATTCACAGAAAAAATCCGAGGATACATTCCACAGAACTTATGTTTTAGGAAACAAGCCGGAAAATTGGCGCTTACTAATAAAGAAAACTGCCAAGAACTTGCACGGTACTTCTCAGAACTTCTTAACTGCCCCGAACCCACTGAAAGATTTCTTGAAGAAGCATCCAGTTTCACTCACCCAGAATCACCTCCACCAAACCAGGAAGAAATTCAGAGCCACATTAAACGACTAAAGAACAACAGAACCTTAGGGAGAGACGGGATTGTTGCAGAATTCCTTAAGAATCTTGGTCCAAATTCACTCAAGGAACTTACAGAAATCATACAGAAAATCTGGAAAAACGAAAAACACCCAGAAGACTGGAAATGTGCCTTGATTCAACCACTTCACAAAAAAGGAGACAAAACTGATGTGAACAACTATAGGGGAATCTCCCTCCTTGAAGTCGGCTACAAAATTTTCTCTGCATGCCTGTTGAAAAGAATACAAGAACAACTAGAGCATAAAATTGGTGCATATCAAGCTGGGTTCCGCCCTCACAGATCATGCACTGAACAGATCTTCAACCTCAAAACCGCTCTAAAATTCAGGGCCCTCAGAAACCTTCCAATCATCTGTACCTTTGTAGATTTCAAGAAGGCTTATGATTCAGTTGATCGTCAATCTCTGTTCAGCAACCTGAAAGAACAGGGACTAGATTCCAAAACGCTAAACTTGACCAAACAGACCCTCACTGACACGAAGTCAAGAGTGAAATTCATGGGAGAAATCTCAGACGAATTCCTGATAAAAACTGGTGTCCGGCAAGGAGATGGACTATCACCCCTCCTCTTCAACCTCGTACTAGATAAGGTGATGAGGGAATGGGAAAACGAACTGAAAGCACAAAATAGCTGGAACCCAGTAAACATCGGGACACAAAAAAACAAGCTTGAAATTCCATGCTTAGCCTTCGCGGATGACCTGGCCCTTTTGTCCAGCGATGAAGTCACAGCAATAAAGCAAGTTGAAATTCTCCAAGAATGTGCCAGAAAGGTCGGACTTCATATCTCCTTCCAGAAAACTGAATTTTTCTGTGCAAAACTAGACATCCATAGTCTCAATACAAAATACGGACAAATCAACAGAGTCCCTCACTTCAAATACCTGGGCGAAATCCTCGAACCAACCGGACAAGAGAAAATAGCCCAAAACAACCGTGTCCAAAAACTCAGAAGAGCTTATGGGAGAACAAGAGAAATCTGCAACAAAAAATGTATGTCTCTCCACGTTAAGATTAAACATTACAATACTGTAATCAAACCGGAGGCTTTATATGCAGGGGAAACTCTAACGCTTCATAGAAAGGGCGAACTGGAAAATATCCTAAAAGAAGAGCGAAAAATCATGAGGAAAATTTTAGGACCAAGACACACGGGAGAAGGGTACCGCCTCCAAACCCGGAAATCCACAGAAAAATTATCTAATATTGCGGCAGACCTCAGGAAAAAAAGGCTAAAATTTTATGGACATGTTAAGAGGCTTCCAGAAACTAGACTAACCCACCAAGTTCTTGAAAGAGATGACAAACTGAAGAATTTTCCTTGGATACAACAAACAAAAGCAGACATGAAGAACGCACAAATTCTCTGTGAAGACATTTTGAATCGAAATATATAGAAAGAAAATTGACAATTGGGAAGTTACTCCAGAGAATGAAGTACCAAAAAGAGCAGGTACCAAGTGGACGGAAGAAAGGAAAAGGATCTTTAGTCAACAGATGAAAGCATCCTGGATCCTCCGCAAACGAAATCATAAATAAAGCTTCGTGTGTTCCGAAAGGGACCATTCACGCATAATAATAATAATAATAATAATAATAATAATAATAAATCCTAAAGGTCCAATAATACTGCCTTGAGGAATTCCCCGCTTAATTATTACAGTGTCAGATAAAGCTTCGCCTACTCTAATTCTCTGAGATCTATTTTCTAGAAATATAGCAACCTATTCAGTCACTCTTTTGTCTAGTCCAGTTGCACTCATTTTTGCCAGTAGTCTCCCATGATCCACCCTATCAAATGCTTTAGACAGGTCAATCGCGATACAGTCCATTTGACCTCCAGAATCCAAAATATCTGCTATATCTTGCTGGAATCCCACAAGTTGAGCTTCAGTGGAATAACCTTTCCTAAAACTGAATTGCCTTCTATCGAACCAGTTATTAATTTTGCAAACATGTCTAATGTAATCGGAAAGAATGCCTTCCCAAAGCTTACATGCAACGCATGTCAAACTTACTGGCCTGTAATTTTCATCTTTATGTCTCTCACCCCTTCCTTTATACACAGGGGCTATTATAGCATCTCTCCATTCATTTTGTATAGTTACTTCGACCAAACAGTAATGAAATAAGTACTTCAGATAAGGTACTATATCCCAACCCATTGTCTTTTGTAGATCCCCAGAAATCTGATGAATTCCAGCCGCTTTTCTAGTTTTCAACTTTTGTATCTTATTGTAAATATCATTGTTATTATATGTAAATTTGAATACTCCTTTAACATTAGTCACCTCCTCTATCTGGACATTTTCCTTGTAACCAACAATCTTTACATACTGCCGACTGAATACTTCTGGCTTTTGAAGATATTCACACTATATTCCTGGAATGTCCTTCTCGGAACCTGTTTCTTCCTTAAAGTATCTATACATACCCTTCCATTTTTCACTTAAATTTGTATGACTGCCAATTATAATTACCATCATGTTATCCTTAGCTGCATTCTTTACTAGATTAAATTTCCTAGTAAGTTCCTTCAATTTCTCCTAACTTCCACAGCCATTTCTAACTCTATTTCTTTCCAATTAAATGGGTCTATAATAGACTAGACGTTAATCACAGAAAGTTGATGTCCAAGTTATAGTAATGTGCCAGTTAAATTATAAGATTTGGCTAAGAATTCCCGTTTTTTTCTAACACTGCTAGTGTTAAGTTAGTTATCAAAGTATAAATGTTCATATGAAGATTAATGAATTAGAAGATTAGACTTGCAATATATTCTCGTTAGAAGACTGGAGGTTTGTAATCTGTTGTATGCATCATACTTGTAGTCTTCACCAATTCCCAACAGATTTGAGTCGGCCAATCTTTACTGGTCTGTTTATAATTAAAGCGTGGTTGAAAGGGACACGAATAGTTATTGTATAATAACATTTTAAAGAACAAATAGTTGTCAAATAAGGTTTGACATAATGATTCAACCGTGAGATAGTTGTACAAAATGGCTGAAGATGCTTGACACAACAAGCGAAATATGTCCCATTTAATGTTTGTATTGTGGTAAATGTCCTTTTAGAAATGGTAAACATTTTTATGTATTGAATAAGGTGGATATAAAAACAATAAATTGTAACTATTACAGTTAATATGTTGAACACACATTTCTCAGATGAAGAAATAAATCTACTTAGTAAAGGTTTTTTACCGAGTTCGATAGCTGCAGTCGCTGAAATGCAGCCAGTATTCGGTAGATAGTGGGTTCGAACCCCACTGTTGGCAGCCCTGAAGATGGTTTTCCATGGTTTTCCATTTTCACATCAGGCAAATGCTAGGGCTGTAACTTAATTAAGGCCATGGACGCTTCCTTCCCACTCCTAGCACTTTCCTATCCCATCGTTGCCATAAGACCTGTCTGTGTCGGTGCGACGTTAAGCAGCTTGCAAAAAAAAAAAAAAACCTCTGATATTCCACCGAATGAAACTGTCAATATTATTAAAGGGAATCTCATTCAACATAGTAAACTCGGCAGTTTTCAAATAGAAAAATTTATCAAGTTACTAAGGTTTGTATTGAATAATAATTACTTCACCTTTAATGGTAAAATATACCATCAAAAAGGTCTATCGATGGGAGGTCCCTTATCAAGCCTTCTGGCAGACATTTACATGGACTTTCTAGAACATAATAAAATATTAACGAAAATAAAAAGACTTAGCCTGTGGCTACGTTATGTAGATAATACATTTGTTATAATAGATAAAGAAATTAACAATAGCGACAAAATTTTAGAGTATCTATAAATGACCTTGATCAAAACATAAAATTCATAAAAAAAAAGATGAAATTAACAATTCCATAAACTTTTTAGATATTACCACAACACGCATGAACAACAGTTTTGAATTTTGAACATGCAGAAAACCAACCTTTTCCCCGATAACAATCAAAAAAAGCTCTTTACATCCAAATTCTCACAAACAGGTAGCTTACTACAGCCTAGTTTACAGAGCTTTTAAAATCCCCCTAACACTCAAAGATCTTAAAATAGAAATAAAATATACATACTACAATCATGAAGTTCTGAGACTGACTGCATGATGGCGCTGTGGTGCACTGTAGCGCGTAGGTGGCGCCGTGGTATGGTACCATGTCAGTTAGTCTCTCATCCCTGCAAGAGACAGTTGAGTGAATGCACTGGAAGCAGACGTACGGTTGTTGTTGTGACGGTGAATTGAATGCGCCCATCGGACGTTGACATGTCTGTCTGAGCAACGGGCAAACATCAAGTTTTGCCAGAAATTAGGCAAAACCGCTGTCGAAACGTTTGAAATGATGCAGCAGGTTTACGGTGAGGACTCATTGAGTCGCAGTGTTGTGTTCAGGTGGCACCGACGTTTTGTGCAAGGACGGGACAGTTTGGAAGATGATGTGGGTATTGGTCGGCCACAAACAGTTCGAACGGAACGCAAGATCCAAGAAGTTGCAACATTGGTGCGTGCTAACCACTCCCAATTGGTAGACTATCTTGCAGCAGCAATAGGGGTCAGCCATGGTACTTGCCACAAAATTCTGATGGATGACCTCAACATGTCTCGTGTTACCCAGCACAGTGTGCCACGTATCCTGTAGCAAGACCAACGTGATGATCGCACGACGATTTGTGGTGACCTTATCAGTA
This sequence comes from Anabrus simplex, assembly GCF_040414725.1. Classification (NCBI taxonomy): domain Eukaryota; kingdom Metazoa; phylum Arthropoda; class Insecta; order Orthoptera; family Tettigoniidae; genus Anabrus; species Anabrus simplex. The sequence continues at coordinate 336,178,220 of NC_090270.1, forward strand.
GTGCTGACGATGATCCGACGTTTCTCAACTGCAAATAACTGGAGACGAAACATGGCGTTACCTTTCAGCGTGCTTCCAGCAACTATACCAACGTTGGCAAACATGCATAACGGCCACGGCGACTATTTTGAGGGTGGATGTGGTTCTGATTATGTGGTTAACGGCCAATGGCGACTATTTTGTGGGTGGAAAGTGGTTCTGTGTAGGTTTACACCGTGTAATGCGGCATATTGTGTAACATACAGAGTCGTGTGGGTGCGTATCCTCCAGGCGTCAAGTCTCGGAACTTAATGACTGTACTACGTATAAAGAATTTGGCTATATTTAATGGTTTCAAAACAGAAATGAGCAATCATATAATTAATAAAGTTAAAGTTAAAGTTGGAGTCAAAACCAAACTGGCAAATATAATCAAAGAGACCCTAACAGGCACAACCTCCAAGGTAAAATTCTTCGGAAATCTCTCACAATCATTTGAAATCAAGACAGGCGTGATGCAAGGGGATGGACTGTCCCCACTCCTATTCAATTGTGTCCTAGAAAAGATAGTGAGAATATGGAACTCAGAACTTAAACATCAAGGGATAATCCCGATCTGTCTAGGGAGAAAATCAGGTGGGATTAAAGTCAACTGCTTGGCTTTTGCTGACGACTTTGCTATACTATCAGAAAGTCCAGAGGTCGCAACCATCCAGATTAACCTCTTGGAAAGGATCGCCAGCCAGACAGGACTGAGGATCTCAGCAGAAAAGACCAAATTCATGACGAACATCAAAGATGGACCAAAATTTCTGGAAACAGAGATAGGATGGATAGAAAGGGTCAAGAAGTTCAAGTACCTTGGTGAGACGATACAGGAGAATGGACTAGAAAAAGCTGCAGTGGAAGATCGGATCTTAAAAATGGAGAGAGCATATGGCTTGACAAAAAACATCTACAATAAGAAGTGCTTATCTTGGAATTCCGTATTAAAACATTACAACACCGTGGTCAAAACAGAATGCCTGTCCATGAACTACAAGCTGGAGAAGCTAGAGGTCCTGGAAAGAAGAATCCTCAGAAAAATTATGGGAGCTGTCCAAACAAAAAGGGGATGGAAATTTTGGAGTAACAAAGACGTTTACCAGAAGGTGGAAAGAATCTCAGAGACCCTGAAGAAAAGGAGGCTGGTGTTTCTTGGACATCTATACAGAATGAACGCAAACAGACTTACCAAACAGATATTTGATTACTTCTGGAGAAAAAAGACCACTACAGCATGGATTAAGGAAACGAAGAAGGATATGGAAAGGTTAAGCATCTTGGAAAACCAGCTGTTAGAAAGGAATACGTTTAGGAACACACTCAAGAATTTGGAAGGCGTTCAAGCCGCAGGAAGAACTAGGAAGACCGGAAGAGCCTGGACAGATGAACAACGGAATCAGGTCAGCGAACGCATGAAGGAGTATTGGACACAGAGAAAACTCTGCACGAAGAGAAAGAAATGAGGTTGTAGCGTGATCCTTAGTGGTCCATTCGCTTGTAAAAAAAAAAATAAAAAAATAAAAAAAAAATGTTAAACACAAACTAATGACAGATCTTATCCCTGATAAACGTGAAAAGTCTAAATTTGCTACTTTTACCTACAATAATCCGGTGGTCTATCAAGTTTCAAATCCACTAAAGAAACGGGATGTTAAAATTGCTTACAAGATACAAAACACTAATCAAAGTATATTCTTCAACCATAACACTGTCAGCTTCAACAACAATCGTTATTCATGTTCAGGAATTTATAGGCTCGCATGTCAACAATGGCTTGTGTCATATATCGGACAGACAGGCCGCAGTTTTTATACACGATACCTAGAACACTTCAACGCAAATAAACACAATAAATTCTCGGCTATGAGCACACACATGAAAGAGACCGGACACCAGTGCACAACAATAGAGCAAGACTTCACAATTATTAAAAAGTTAAATAAAGGTAAACTAATGAATGAATATGAAAACACTTATATTTTCCTAGACCAACATTATAATAAAAACCAGAATCTAACGATATAACAGACGTCAAAAACCCCCTTTATGAACTAATACTCAAATTATTACAAACATTAAACATAAAAGAAAATAGCTTTAAAAACATTTTTAAACTGCCTTCCTTAACAACTCCTTCAAAATCAACAGTTACAAACTCTCTTCCTGTCTTCCCCTACCAACTCCCCCTCGCAGACAGCAGCCCACCCCTCCTTCCGATACACACCCCCAGCCACAGCCTTCACGAGGAGTACAAGCTCAGCGGCGGTTAGTCGATCCGGCAGAACCAACAAAACCACTCAGCCACACAAGAGACGAGGGGGTAAGTAGAAGTTTTGAAAGCGGCCTCCTCATTAACATCTATTAACACACATTAAAAATAATTTTTTTTTTTTTCTTTTTGTTGCAATCATCTCAATAAACTACATTTTGCAAACCAGAAGCAACAGTTTTCCATCGTCCAAAATCAAGTTTGAGAGGTCCTCATTATATCAGCATATACAACAAGTGGCAGCACAACCAACTTCTAACAAAAACGAACAAACAATCACTTTGACAATGTTCATCCATCACGCCAACAAACGGATTCAAAGATGGATGCCGGAATCGACACTTTAATAATAATAATAATAATAATAATAATAATAATGATGTTAACCAAGCTCGATAGCTGTAGTCGCTTAAGTGCGGCCAGTATCCAGTAATCGGGAGATAGTGGGTTCGAGCTCCACTGTCGGCAGCCCTGAAGATGGTTTTCCGTGGTTTCCCATTTTCACACCAGGCAAATGCCGGGGCTGTACCTTAATTAAGGCCACAGCTGCTTCCTTCCAATTCCTAGACCTTTCCTATCCCATCGTCGCCATTAGACGTGTCGGTGCGGCGTAAAGCAAATAGCAAAAAGAAAATAATAATAATAATGTTAAAAACTTCGACTTCCAGTATTCAAACTTTCACAATTACGGACATACCGTACCTTCAATAGAGGGCTGTTATAAATGTAACTTAAACATCAATAAGTAGCAAAATAAATACTGTTAAATGGATTTTGAAGAAGACAACAGTTCTATATTATGATAGTAAACAAAATTATGAAGTTTTTAACCAGATTCTCTACTTGATCACAATGTGGACAATTAGACAGTATAAGAACCTGACAAGATTGTCAACATTTTTCAATTGAAGAACTTTTTAACGAGTTTCTGATAATTGCCTTTACTATGTTAAGCAGTTATCTTAGGAGTTTTCTTATAATCAAATAAGCAATTATTAAATAGTAAAATGAAAACACTAAAAATGGACCATTTAATCACAGTACCTGTTTACCCTCTGAATATTTTGCTTCCTAGGTATTTTATGAGGTACGCTTATGCTGTTCCATTTTGATTGAGAGTAAATTTTCTCTTTTGCTTTATAATCTATGAAGTATACAGACCTTTAACACATAGTCAGAATCCTGATTAGAACTGATTTTGAGGTGTGAGATATTGGCTGATTGTTGCCCACTATGTGGGGCGAAACATGTCCCAATTAGGATGTTAATAGTAAGGTATAAGTCCTAATATAAGAAATATTGTATTGTATTTAATAGGTGGATTTTTTAAGTAAATATATATAATAATTTAATATTTATATGATATTCAATACAGATTAGAAATGAGATTTATTACTTGCAGTAAGTGTTATGTTCTGAGCTGGCAGTGGAGAGATGGCGTGGAATGACTTTAGTAAACGAATAAGTTTTAGTGGTGTTTTTAAAAGTAGGATATATCACAATATGAAAATAAAGCTGGAATTCAAGAGGACAAATTCTTTGCAATCATTTAAGAAGAGGCTAGAAAAGCAACATATAGGGAATCTGCCACCTGGACGACTGCCCTAAATGCAGATCAGTAGTGATTGTTGTATTGTTGATGGTACATTTGTAGCTTTGCACATCATTTTCCGCACTTATTTTACAGTACCTCTTTACCCTCTGAATATTTTGCTTCGTAGGTATTTTGTGAGATACACTTATGCTGTTCCATTGTGATTGAGAGTGGATTTTCTCTTTTATTCCCCTTTATTTTATCTCTTTTTGCATGATTTCTGAGACATTAAAAAAATATATAATCATAGGATACTTATGATATGGATATACTGTGGTGTACTTGATACTTAAAAGTTTATTGTATATCGAAAAATTTCCATATTTATTCCATATTGAGTTTATTTTAAAAGGAATTGTTCTCTCCTTTCCAGGTTTCGAAGGATGATGGCCTACCTCAACGCTTATGTTCTCGATGTTACATCATGTTGAGATTATTTTATCCTTTTGTGCTGGAAGCTCGGCAAGCACAATTCACTCTTACCTATTGGGAATATATTTCGCAAAATCTTCCGTTACCGGTAAGTTGCTTATTCTTTTTTAGTATATCTCTTGAATTAACTTGTAATAATTGTGTAGGTCAGTGTTTCCCAACCGCTTCATACCCCTTTAACAATTTTAAACCAATTTCTATTCATACCTGACAACTTTCCCGATTTAGGCAGGAGACTCCCGATTTTCGACAGTTTTTCCCACCTCCCAATTATTCTATTATTTCTCCCGATTTTAGTTTAGTTCTTGATTGATAAATTTCTTTTTAGCTTAGTTTTTGGTGAACTTCAAATATTTGCTTTCGAATCCTGCCGTTTCAACCTTGTACGCCAGTGGTCGGAAGTCCTTCGCTCACTGGCCACTTTCACTGAAATATCGACGTTTATTAATATAAGAAATCTGCGTGGATGTGCAAAGGTTTTTGAAACCTGCGTATCACCCTGTGTATATCGATTGTAAATCTCTCATTCTCGTGTGCTATATTAGTGTTCGTTCACTTCAGTCTGTTTGATTCTAGAGACTAGTCGCTAGATTTTGAGTCTATTTTAGTAATCTTGTGACAGAATAGAAGAGACAAAATAAAGAATGAGAAAATCCGGGGGAAAATTGGAGTCGGAAAAATGAATGATAGAGAAGAGCCGACTAAGATGGTTTGGGCACATAAAGCGAATGAGTGATGAAAGAATGCCAAAAAAGGTGATGCAAATGCAAGGAAGGAGAGGTCGTGGACGATCATAATTGAGATGGAAGGACACAATCCAACACAGTATTAGAGAAAGAAACCTGGACTGGGACACAGTGTTGAAGGAGGAGTGGTGGAAAGACCAAAGAAAGTGGAGAGGAACCATATTTGCCTCTACCCAGCTACAGCTGGGTAACGGGAGTTGATTATGATGATGATGATGATGATGATGATGTGACAGATTTTCAAAGATAGTGACTACTGTCGGATTTTTTATTATGGACACTTGAGTTTAGGCTTTAATTACAAATGAACTAATAGTCCTATTGCAATGTGAGTTATACCAATATTTTCCTTGTTTAATTCTACATTATTGTATATAAGACACATTGTTTTCGACGTTCATTAAATATTTTTTATTTGTAGTTGTAAAAATATTGCCCGGGTTTTTGGCTTCTTCTCTAGGAAGCGCTCACTTAGAAATATATACAAGGAAAACTACTTGTCTGATGGTAATGAAATTTTTATATGTTATAACCACGTCATGTATTTGTAGTGTAATACTCAAGTTACAATTTTTCTTCAACAACCCCGAAAAAAGTTCTTATCATTTTTCTAAAGCAACTCTTTCTTAGCCCAGGATAAACGTACAGCAGCAAACTTGGACCATTTTTGAAGCACTCAGTCATGGCTATCAGAAACTACAACATCTGTAACCGTACAGTTTGATACTGATGAAATGGGAGACCCAATTTTGAGGTCAGAGTTTGACAGAGCTGTGAGTGACCTAAATAGGAACAAGGCACCTGGAATTGATGATATTCCCTCTGAATTACTGACTGCCTTAGGAGAAACCAGCATGGCAAGGTTATTTCATTTAGTGTGCAAGATGTATGAGACAGGAGAAGTCCCATCCGATTTTCGGCAGAATGTTGTTATAACTTTTCCCAAGAAAGCCGGTGCCGACAGGTGTGAGAACTACCGCACCATTAGTTTAGTATCTCATGCCTGCAAAATTTTAACACGTATTATTTACAGAAGAATGGAAAAACAGGTTGAAGCTGAGTTGGGAGAAGATCAATTTGGCTTCAGAAGAAATGTAGGAACACATGAAGCAATCCTGACTTTACGTCTGATCTTAGAGGATCGAATCAAGAAGGACAAGCCCACGTACATGGCATTCCTAGATCTAGAAAAGGCATTCGATAATGTTGGTTGGACCAAGCTATTTATGATTCTGAAGATGATAGGGATCAGATACCGAGAACGAAGAATTATCTACAATCTGTATAAAAATCAGTCTGCAGTGATAAGAATCGAGGGCTTTGAAAAAGAAGCAGCAATCCAGAAAGGAGTGAGGCAAGGCTGCAGTTTGTCCCCTCTCCTTTTCAATGTTTACATAGAACAGGCAGTAAAGGAAATCAAAGAGAAATTTGGAAAGGGAATCACAGTCCAAGCAGAGGAAATCAAAACCTTGAGATTTGCCGATGATATTGTTATTTTATCTGAGACTGCAGAAGATCTCGAAGTTGCTGAATGGTATGGATGAAGTCTTGGGTAAGGAGTACAAGATGAAAATAAATAAGTCCAAAACAAAAGTAATGAAGTGCAGTCGAACGAAGGCAGGTGATGTAGGAAATATTAGATTAGGAAACGAAGTCTTAAACGAAGTAGATGAATATTGTTACTTGGGTAGTAAAATAACTAACGACGGCAGAAGTAAGGAGGACATAAAATGCAGACTAGCACAAGCAAGGAAGAGCTTTCTTAAGAAAAGAAATTTGCTCACTTCAAACATTGATATCGGAATTAGAAAGATGTTTTTGAAGACTTTCGTGTGGAGCGTGGCATTGTATGGAAGTGAAACATGGACGATAACTAGCTCAGAAAGAAAGAGAATAGAAGCTTTTGAAATGTGGTGTTACAGAAGAATGCTGAAGGTGAGATGGATAGATCGAATCACGAATGAAGAGATACTGAATCGAATTGGTGAGAGGAGATCGATTTGGCTAAATTTAGATTCACAATTAAGTATTTATTTTCCACCTAGTCGATACAATGATTGCTTAAGGCAATTTTTAATGGTCAAAAGTGGTACATGTTTCGTATATTATCAACATCTTCAGCCACATAACACTGTTTAGATGAAAAATGTATAAAATTAACAAAGTAATGCTTTAGAGGAAGTGTCCTTAAAATTAACATAAGATTGACAAGATTAAAACAAACAAATAACTCAAGAGAAAATATATAAATTATTTCTACAATAGAAAGCAGTCGTGAAGGAAACACTTGTACAATATTCCATAGAGAAATTGTCCTAATAAATATTCTTTTCTTAATAATTCATGAAAAAAGATCAATTTATAAATTAAAAATTATACAATTTATAAGTAATTATCGAAATGAAGAAATCCTGATATCACAGTGCGGCTCTTATTATTAATGTAGATGAAGATATAACTAATTCCTAGTTGTCAAATCTTATTAAGCCTGCTTTCCTTTGGAATAGTAACTCCTGTCATTCTTTCACAGTTTTGCGCCGGGTGTAATATTGATGATGCGTTCTTCCTTGCTCTTGCACCTGAGGAGGTGGAGGAGCGGGGGATATAGGTGTGTCAAGAACTTCCTTGCTGTCACCTATAGCTTCAACTGAGGAGGAATAAGTTGTAGGGCTATCTGTAGGAGGAGAAATTCCAATTCTTTTTTCGTGATCCTTCTCAAGCATTTTCAAATATACTAGAATTTGATAATATAATGGATTCTTATATTCTACAGCCTCATTAAGGTTATCATTTTTCTTTACAAGTTGGTCTAGATGAATGTACAGGTCTTCATATGTGTTCATTATGCTGCCCTTTTTTAACTTTTTTATGATGGTCAGGTCTTGTTCTATGTTGGTAAATTTATGACCTGTGGCAGTCATGTGTGATCCCATTGCTGAGAATCTTCTATGTTTTTCAGCATTCACATGTTCCAAATATCTAACTTTAAAATTGTGGCCAGATTGTCCTATGTATGTATTCTTACATTCAAAGCATGTGAGTTTATATATTCCGGAATCAAAAAATTTATCTTTTTCCGAGAGATTTATTGTATCATGGTTGAAAATACTATGTTTCATGTTGTTATTGGTGGAAAATGCAATTTTAAAATTTTTTCTCTTAAATAAATTTGTTATTACATGAATGTTTGGATTATTATATGTGAACTTGATATATTTTTCAGTTTTACTAGGTTCGACTGCTAATTTAGATTGTTGCTTCTCCGAAAATTTATTAATTATTTTATCAATCATGTTATTGTTGAAACCATTCAAGAGGGCTTGTTGTCGGATAAACAACAGTTCTTTATTCCTTTCAGATTTGGATAAAGGAATACTAAACGCTCTGTTAACGTAACTATAATATGCTGATCTTTTCTGTGCCTCAGGGTGTAACGAGTTGTTCTTGATAGTGGTCAGTGTGAAAGTGGATTTTCTGTGTATTTTGAAAGAAAATCCTTTTTCTTCTCTTGTTGTGACTATGTCCAGAAAATTCAGTGATCTTTCAACTTCTTCTTCTACAGTGAATTTTATATTGGAATCCAAATTATTCAGTATATTTAAAACTTTATTGCTATCGGTGAGTCTGTTATCTATTATAGCGTAAACATCGTCCACATAACGTGTCCAAAAATCCAAACCCTCTATTTGATTAATAATTTTCGTGTGTTCCAAATAGTCTAAGTATATATTAGCCAATATTCCTGATGCTGGGGCTCCCATTGAGAGTCCTTTTTGTCGGTAAATTTTATTATTAAACGTAAAATAATTTTGATTTAACACGAATTTTAAAACATTAATAAAATCTTCAATTTCTGGTATGCTTACTAATTTGTTCTTCGTTAAATTCTTCTTAATGATTCTGATAGTGTCTTCTATTGGAATGTTTGTATACATGTTGGTTATGTCAAACGAACATGTCGTGTGAGATGATCCAAGTTTAAAATCTTTAACTAGATTGCAAAAATCCACTGAGTTTTTGATGGGTGTTTTACAATGAAATACGTATTTACTTGATAAGAAATTATGTATAAATCTAGAAGTTTTGAAAATGGGGCTATTTTTGAAATTTATGATAGGTCTAATCGGTTCTCCCTGTTTATGTAATTTCGGTAGTGCTCTCGCAGTTGGGAGTCTAGGGTTCATATTTATTAATGTTTGCACATCATGTTCATTAAACAAGAAAGACATGCTTTTTAATAGTTTTTTAAGATCCCTCTGAATACGTGATGTCGGGTCTTTATCAACTGTACTAAACGAATTGTTATTAAAAAATGTTTCTGTTTTTTCAATATAAACATTTCTATCTAGGGCTACAACTGTTCCTCCTTTATCTGCTTTTGTGATAATTTATTTAGTTTGATTTTTTGTTTCAAGTTATTAACCACCTTGTTGGTGCCTCGAAGTGATTGTAAACCTTTTACTAAAATAGGAATTTTCTTCTTAGCTTCATACCTTATGTCATTCTGTAAGTCTACAGGCAGATTCTGTATTGCTGTTTCTGTTTCAGCTAATGTGGTGATTAAATCATAACTTTTGTTTGAACTTGGCCAATTGAAATTAGGGCCTTGACTTAAAATAGAGGTTTCTTCTTCATTAAATTCTATCTCAGACAAGTTTTTAATTGGAGGTGGATAAACACTATCATCAAACGTAACATTAGGAACTAACCTTCTTTCTTCTCTATTAGATGCTAAATTTTTCAACTTAACTAATTTATTATCCAAAATTTCTTGTTTCATTTTAAGTGTGTTCTCCATTTTCTCATTGATATGTTTCTGGAAAGAATCCCATTCCTCCTCAGTTGAAGCTATAGGTGACAGCAAGGAAGTTCTTGACACACCTATATCCCCCGCTCCTCCACCTCCTCAGGTGCAAGAGCAAGGAAGAACGCATCATCAATATTACACCCGGCGCAAAACTGTGAAAGAATGACAGGAGTTACTATTCCAAAGGAAAGCAGGCTTAATAAGATTTGACAACTAGGAATTAGTTATATCTTCATCTACATTAATAATAAGAGCCGCACTGTGATATCAGGATTTCTTCATTTCGATAATTACTTATAAATTGTATAATTTTTAATTTATAAATTGATCTTTTTTCATGAATTATTAAGAAAAGAATATTTATTAGGACAATTTCTCTATGGAATATTGTACAAGTGTTTCCTTCACGACTGCTTTCTATTGTAGAAATAATTTATATATTTTCTCTTGAGTTATTTGTTTGTTTTAATCTTGTCAATCTTATGTTAATTTTAAGGACACTTCCTCTAAAGCATTACTTTGTCAATTTTATACATTTTTCATCTAAACAGTGTTATGTGGCTGAAGATGTTGATAATATACGAAACATGTACCACTTTTGACCATTAAAAATTGCCTTAAGCAATCATTGTATCGACTAGGTGGAAAATAAATACTTAATTGTGAATCTATTGAAGTGCGATACGGACCATGAAGCTGATTTTATGTAATTGGCTAAATTTGACGGGAAGAAGAGATAGAATGATACGACACATCTTAAGACACCCAGGACTTGTTCAGTTGGTTTTTGAAGGAAGTGTAGGTGGTAAGAACGGTAGGGGTAGACCAAGGTATGAATATGACAGGCAGATTAGAGCAGATGTAGGATGCAATAGTTACGTAGAAATGAAAAGATTAGCACAGGATAGGGTGGCATGGAGAGCTGCATCAAACCAGTCTATGGACTGATGACTCAAACACAATATTGAAAGGAGGTTTTGTGTACGCCGTATCATGCGATTAACAGCAGTCTGGGTGGTGAAATCGAGCGCAGTGTTGCCGCATTCAGTAGTAATCACGCGCGTAACGAACACAGCTTTTCATTTACTTTCAACCTTTAATTTCATTTCCTCTTATAAATTCAAAGTCACCTCCATACAGGCCATGAAGGTCCTTCGAGGAGTGGAAGGTAAAGGCTTCCACCATTGTTAACCTCGGCATGTGATGGGGTAGAGTGGTTAGCTCTACGCCCAGCTGCCTTTGCCTCCAGGTACTCATTTTCTTTGGTGTAGGCTGAGTGAACCTCAGGGCCATATGCACCTCCGGAAGTGGAAATCTTTTCTTAAATTTTTTACTACTTCCTGACGGGGATTCGAACCCACGTCCTTCCAGGCGAACTGAGCACGCCTTTACCGCCTCGACCAGGCAGCCGTGGTTCATGGTGTGGGTTACTGTAGTCACGTCCTAGTTCGTGAACCATGGGCAACGGTTGAGTGGCCTAGTAAGTGGTCCTGAGAGTCGGGATACCAGTTGCTATGGAATGGGAGTGCATCTCGTACATATTCTGAGTCATGGCCCTCCTTGTGTGCAGGCAGCTAGGACTATACAATCTACCGGTGGTCCATAACCCATTAGAGGAGAGATCCTCACTTGGACTATGTGCAAGTAGGGTAGCATCCTGCTTTATGAATTTACCAAGCTCAGAACATTTTAAGCAAGCCTCGGACGTATGGGAGTAATGGAGTCTCACTCCCATTTGACAGGCGAAGGACTCCTTGGAAACAACTTGGCGAACGAAATGGAATTCGATGGGGAGCTATCAATATTAATGGGGCTAATGGAAGAAAGAAAGAAAGAAAGAAAAAGTAGAAATGGCCGAGTCAGCAAAGAGGATGCATCTGGATGTGCTAGGAGTGCCATTCGGGTAACGGGAGATAACGAGGAAGAGATAGGAGATTATAAAGTGTACTTGACAGGTGTTAGAAAGTGAAGGACACAGTATGGGGTAGGGCTATTTATCAGGAATACCATTGCACGCAACATAATTTCTGTTAGGCACGTAAATGAGTGAATGATGTGGGTAGATTTTGCAGTTGCAGGAATTAGGACGAGAATTGTCTTGAGTGTATTCACCATGTGAGGGTGCAAATGAGGATGAAGTTGTCAAGTTTTATGAAGCATTGAGTGACATCATGATCAGGGTCAACAGCAAGGATAGGATAGTGCTAATGGGCAATTTCAACGTGAGAGTTGGAAATAGAACTGAAGGATACAAAAAGGTGATTGGTAAATGTGGGGAAGATATTGAAGCTATTGCAAATGGGAAGCTTTCGCTGGACTTCTGTGCTAGTATGGGTTTAGCAGTTACGAATACATTCTTCAAGCATTCCCCTACACCTGGGAGGCTAGGAGTACCAGATCCATAATGGACTATATCTTAACCAATTTTAAATTCAGTAAATCTGTTAGGAATGTAGGAGTTTTCCGGGGATTTTTCTATGATACAGACCACTATCTGATCTGTAGTGAACTAAGTATCTCTAGGCCTAGGAGAGAGAAAGTGAAATCTGTCTGCAAACGGATAAGAGTAGAAAACCTCCAGGACGAGGAAATTAGACAGAAGTACATGGATACGATTAGTGAGAAGTTTCGAACAGTAGACAGTAAGCAGGTTCAAGATATAGAAAGAGAATGGGTGGCATACAGGGATGCTGTAGTAGAAACAGCAAGGGAATGTCTAGGAACATCTGTGTGTAAAGATGGGAAAAGGCGAACATCTTAGTGGAATGATGAAGTGAGAGCAGATTGTAAACGTAAAAAGAAGGCTTATTAAAAATGGCTCCAAACAAGAGCTGAGGCAGACAGGGAATTGTACGTAGGTGAAAGAATCAGAGCGAAACAAATAGTTGTTGAATCCAAAAAGAAGTCTTGGGAAGATTTTGGTAATAACCTGGAAAAGCTAGGTCAAACAGCAGGGAAACCTTTCTGGACAGTAATAAAGAATCTTAGGAAGGGAGGGGAAAAGGAAATGAACAGTGTTTTGAGTAATTCAGGTGAACTCGTAATAGATCCCAGGGAATCACTGGAGAGGTGGAGGGAATATTTTGAACATCTTCTCAACGTAAAAGGAAATCTTCCTGGTGGTGTAGCGAACAGCCAGGCTTATGGGGAGGAGGAAAATGATGATGGTAAAATTATGCTTGAGGAAGTGGAAAGGATGTTAAATAAACTCCATTGTCATAAAGCAGCAGGAATAGATGAAATTAGACCTGAAATAGTGAAGTATAGTGGGAAGGCAGGGATGAAATGTCTTCATAGAATAATAAGATTAGCATGGAGTGTTGGTAAGGTACCTTTAGATTGGACAAAAGCAGTAATTGCACCTATCTATAAGCAAGGGAACAGGAAGGATTGCAACAACTATCGAGGTATCTCAGTGATTAGTGTACCAGGCAAAGCATTCACTAGCATCTTGGAAGGGAGGGTGCGATCAGTCGTTGAGAGGAAGTTGGATGAAAACCAGTGTGGTTTCAGACCACAGAGGGGCTGTCAAGAACAGATTTTCAGTATGGGGTAGGTAATTGAAAAATGCTACAAGAGGAATAGGCAGTTGTGTTTATGTTTCGTAGATCTACAGAAAGCATATGACATGGTACCGAGGGAAAAGATGTTCGCCATACTGGGGGACTATGGAATTAAAGGTAGATTATTAAAATCAATCAAATGCATTTATATTGACAATTGGGCTTCAGTGAGAATTGATGGGAGAATGAGTTCTTAGTTCAGGGTACTTACAGGGGTTAGACAAGGCTGTAATCTTTCACCTTTGCTGTTCGTAGTTTACATGGATCATCTTCTGAAAGGTATAAAATGGCAGGAAGGGATTCAGTTACGTGGAAATGTAGTAAGCAGTCTGGCCTATGCTGACGACTTGGTCTTAATGGCAGATTGTGCCGAAAGCCTGCAGTCTAATATCTTGCAACCTGAAAAAAATAGGTACAATGAGTATGGTATGAAAATTAGCCTTTCAAAGACTAAATTGATGTCAGTAGGTAAGAAATTCAACAGAATCGAATGTCAAATTGGTGATACAAAGCTAGAACAGGTCGATAATTTCAAGTGTTTAGGCTGTGTGTTCTCCCAGGATGGTAATATAGTGAAATTGAATCAAGGTGTAGTAAGCTAATGCAGTGAGCTCACAGTTGCGATCAACAGTATTCTGTAAGAAGGAAGTCACCTCCCAGACCAAACTATCTTTACATCGGTCTGTTTTCAGACCAAACTTTGCTTTAGGGAGCGAAAGCTGGGTGGACTCAGGATATCTTATTCATAAGTTAGAAGTAACAGACATGAAAGTAGCGAGAATGATTGCTGGTACAAACAGGTGGGAACAATGGCAGGAGGGTACTCAGAATGAGGAGATAAAGGCTAATTTAGGAATTAACTCGATTTATGAAGCGGTACGCATAAACCGGCTTCGGTGGTGGGGTTATATGAGGCGAATGGAGGATAGGTTACCTAGGAGAATAATGGACTCTGTTATGGAGGGTAAGAGAAGTAGAGGGAGACCAAGACAACGATGGTTACTCAGTTTCTAACGATTTGAAGATAAGAGGTAAAGAATTAAATGAGGCCACAGCATTATTTGCAAATAGGGGATTGTGGCTACGTCTAGTAAATTCACAGAGGCTTGCAGACTGAACGCTGAAAGGCATAACAGTCTATAATGATAATGATAATGTATGTCCGACTCGTTGGCTGAATGGTCAGCGTACCGGCCTTCGGTTCAGAGGGTCCCGGGTTCGATTCCCGGCCGGGTCGGGGATTTTAACCTTGATTGGTTAATTCCAATGGCCCGGGGGCTGGGTGTTTGTGCTGTCCCCAACATTTCTGCAACTCTCACACCACACATAATACTATCCTCCACTACAATAACACGCAGTTACCTACACACGGCAGATGCCGCCCACCCTCATCGGAGGGGTCTGTATGATAATGTATGTATGTATGTTATAAATTCCACTTCCCATCACCTTTTCTCATAAAGGCTTTGGACCTTCAATGGCAGGTTTAAAAAGGGTAGACTTCCTAATTTAGAAATATCACACTGTACAATTTTTAAAAGAGTTATTTGCATTATTATTTAGGCTATTTACAATATTTAGTTCTATCAATTTTCTTTGTCTGAAAAATCACTGTGTTCCGATGAATCAGTGCTGCTGTCATTCATGTTGATTATGAAGCTCGAAATAAGGGACATTTTTAGACAGTCCATCTTTTTCTCAGTAGTGGTCTTCACTTTTCTTAGCATGTTTAATACATTGTTTCCAGAGTTCAGGGGTCACGGTGCGTAAGGCTTTTTGGCATAAAGCGTTAATTGCTTCCATACCTCTACCATTTTCTAAAGTGTTAGCCATATTTGTTTTTGCTATTTTCCCTTTTACGTAAGGCCAAATGAGCTCGAGTGAATTAAGCTTGCAATGGGCCACTGGTAACTAAACAAGCTGTACATCTGCTCAAAGTCGTTGAGTCAGTTGTTCCAGCTTCTTTACCGGTGTTTGAAAATAAGGTCTGGCAAGGACAATCAGCTCTGATTTAGTTAATTTGTTATAATCGTCAACTCCATAGTGAAATATTCTTTGATGTTATCCAAGATATAATTTCAGGTTCAGCCATAACATGTTCGGGTTTTTAAATGAAGGATCGACCATCGTATGATATGAAGCTTGATCTATAACGACAGCCGACCTTTGAGGCAATAAACTCAGGACTTTCATGAACTATTCTTTATAATGAGTCGAGTTCATCTCATTATGGTAATCACCACTTCCTTGCTTGCCAATAAAACAAAGTTCTGCACCGTCAAGAAATCCTTCTTCACTTCCGATGTTTAAAATTATGATGCATTTCCCAATTCCAGGCGCCATCCTTAAATTTGCTGAATGTACCCTCTGTACAGATTATAGTTGTCAAAGTTGTTTTCTAAAGTTTCAACCACGTTTTCTTGCCACCCATATTTCATAGTATGGTTTTGTCCGCACCAGGTTTCGTCTGTAAAGATCATCTTTCAGTCTCTAATTCGTCTAAGGTATTTACAAGTAACTAATCTCATTTTGTTCCGTATTGAAGATACAATTAATAAATTCTTTCTTGAATAAAATTACTGTGTCCACCTGTTCAATACAGTGATATTTTGTAGTGATTAAATTCTACATGAAATATAAACACTAGTTAGGGACATGTTTCGCCCTAGTTTTGGGCATCTTCAGCCCAATACTAATCTTAAGGTCAAGTCTTAAATCTATTGACATTGGAACTTAATACTAAACTTATATTAATATCAAATACTAAATACAATGGTCTTATGCTTATTACGTATTTACATAGTTTACAATATGTACATTAACTAAATGCCAGAATTTGTGAACAAGGAAGCAATAAAATATTTTAATTATACAATGACTAGAAAACGTTTGCTACGTCTGGATGAAAGTTTCTGCAAATGTGTATGTATTGGCTGGAGATTGATCACAGCGTGAATTGGGGCTTCTCAAACTTTATGGAGGAACACATGGTTGAAGGTTTCAGCTAACATTGACAAGATAAGTAAGTTCGTCCACTGTCATGCGGCAAACACATTCACTTTACAATTATGATTAATTCACATTCTAAATTCCTTTTTTTCTCTTATTCAGTTACAGAGATCTCATAATTCCTCCCAAGGTTGAACAATGCACCAATGGGAACATTAATCGACAAGAATGGCACAAAATTCAAAATTTAATCAGATGAGCTCAAATGAACAATACAAACAATATGTTTCCAACATCCATGCTTTAGCCTATTAAACATTACTGACCAAGCATGCTTCTTTCTAAAGGAATATTCAAATCCAACACGATCGTATTCAACCACGGTTCCGGTTTTGCAACAATATACTTCTGATAATAACCATAACCACCCTTGAAAAAAAACCAGGTGTTGGATTGCAAGACTTTCTCAGGAGCAAATGTGGACTCTGACCACAACCTGTTGGTCATGAAATGCCATCGGAAATTGAAGAAAGGAAGGAATGCAAGGAAATGGGATCTAGACAAGTTGAAAGAAAAGGGTGTGAGGGATTGTTTCAAGGAACATGTAACACGAGGACTAAATGAAAAATCCGAAGGAAACACAGTACAGAAAGAATGGACAGTCATAAAGAATTAGATCAGTAAGGCTGCTGAAGAAAAGTTAGGAAGAAAAGAAAGATCAATTAAGAAACAGTGGATAACTGAATAGATACTAAACCTGATTGATGAACGACGAAAGTACAAGAATGCAAAAAAAGGAAGATGAGGGCAGAAAAGAATACAGGCGAATAAAGAATGAAGTAGATGGAAAGTGCAGGACAGCTAAGGAAGAATGGCTGAAAGAGAAGTGCAAGGATGTTGAAGGCTGTATGGTCCTAGGAAAGGTAGATGCTGCATGCAGAAAAATCAAGAAAACCTTTGGAGAAAGGAAAACTAGGTGTATGAATATTAAAAGCTCAGATGGAAAACCACTTCTAGGGAAAGAAGACAAGTCAGAAAGATGGCAGGAATATATCCAACAGTTGTATCAAGGTAAAGAAGTAGATGATATGGTTCTGGAACAAGAAGAGGCCGTTGATGGTGATGACATAGGAGACCCAATTTTGAGGTCAGAATTCGACAGAGCTTTGACATACGTAAGTAGCAACAAAGCACCAGGAATTGATGACATACCCTCAGAATTACTGACTGCCTTAGGAGAAATCAGCATGGAGAGGTTATTCCATTTAGTGTGTAAGATGTGTTATACAGGAAAAGTGCCATCCGATTTTCGGCAGAATGTTGTTATACCTATTCCCAAGAAAGCTGGTGCTGACAAGTGGGGAAACTACCGCACCATTAGTTTAGTATCTCATGACTGCAAAATTTTAACACACATTATTTATAGAAGAATGGAAAGACAAGTTGAAACTGAGTTGGGAGAAGATCAATTTGACTTTAGAAGGAATGTGGGAACACATGAAGCAATCCTGACTTTACGTCTGATCTTAGAGGACCGAATTAAGAAAGACAAGCCCACGTACATGGCTTTCGTAGATCTAGAAAAGACATTCAATAATGTTGATTGGACCAAGCTGTTTGAAATTCTGAAGGTGATCGGCATCAGATACCGAGAAAAGAGAATTATCTACAATCCATACAAAAATCAGTCTGCAGTGATAAGAATCGAGGACTTTGAAAAAGAGGCAGCAATCCAGAAAGGAGTGAGGCAAGGCTTTAGTTTGTCCCCCCTCCTTTTCAGTGTTTACATAGAACAGGCGATAAAGAAAATCAAAGAGGAATTTGGAAATGGAATCAAACTCCAAGGACAGGAAATCAAAACCCTGAGATTTGCCAATGATATTGTTATTTTATCTGACTCTGCAAACGATCTGGAGAAACTGCTGAATGGTATGGACAGAGTCTTGGAGGAGGAATACAAGATGAAAATAAATAAGTCCAAAACAAAAGTAATGGAGTGCAGTCGAACAAAGTCAGGTGATGCAAAATATTAGATTAGGAAATGAAGTCTTAAAGGAAGTAAATGAATATTGTTACTTGGGCTGTAAATAACTAATGATGGTAGAAGTAAGGAGGATTGTGCAGACTAGCACAAGCAAGGAAGACCTTTCTTAAGAAAAGAAATTTGTTCACCTCGAACATTGATATAGGAATTAGAAAGATGTTTTTGAAGACTTTCGTCTGGAGCGTGGCATTGTATGGAAGTGAAACATGGACAATAACTAGCTCAGAAAGAACGAGAATAGAAGCTTTTGAAATGTGGTGTCACAGAAGAATGCTGAAGGTGAGATAGTAGACAGAATCACGAATGAAGAGATACTGAATCAAATTGGTGAGAGGAGATCGATTTGGCTAAATTTGACCAGAAGAAGAGATAGAACACCCAGGACGTGTACAGTTGGTTTTTGAGGGAAGTGTAGGGGGTAAGAATGGTAGGGTAGACAAAGATACGAATATGTAGGATGTAGTAGTTATGTAGAAATGAAAAGGTTAGCACAGGATAGGGTGGCATGGAGACCTGTATCAACCCAGTCTATGGACTGATGACTCAAACAACAACACATATTATTTATAGAAGAATGGAAAGACAAGTTGAAACTGAGTTGGGAGAAGATCAATTTGGTTTTAGAAAAAATGTGGGATCACATGAAGAACACGTGAAGAATAGAACAAACAGCCGGGAAATTTTTATTTATTTATTTATTTATTTATTTATTTATTTATTTATTTATTTATTTATTTATTTATTTATTTATTTATTTATTTATTTATTTATTCAGGATCAGAAACAGCATAACGCCGAATTACAAAGTTACTTCGAGATACTGATAATTCAAGTAATGGAAGTTTGAGATATCAAGGTTCGACTGTACAGATGTCAGTATGGAAATTGATGTATTGGCTAAGTAGTGTGAATCATCTTAATAGATGGTGTTAGCCCAGATGCCGCCCACCCTCATCAGAGGCTCTGCCTTACAAGGGCTGCACTCGAAATTATAATCATAATTCTTATCTAAAAAGAGAAAAAACAAAAGGAAGATGAGAATACACAATACTGTGTTGATAGAATTGGGTAAGTGAAGCAAAAACTCGCATTCTTTCTTCCAGCCCCTAATGTTAATTTTATCAAAGTGGCATGGTTGTCTGAGTAAGTGCGACTTGTTGGGCTATTGCTGTTGAGGGTAAGTTGGGGCAGTGGGCGGGATTGCTTGTCGTGTGTTGTTGCGAGACACAGTCAGGAAAACTAGCACTCTGGACAAACTTGTGGTGGAGGGAAAGGTTAATGGTAAGAGACCACGATGAAGGTGCCCAATCACATCGTGGTGAGGAGATCTTTGCACAAAGCTACAGAGAGACTTGGAGAAAGCAAATATGGATAGTAAAAACATGAATGTCGAGGGAAAAGTAATCAGGAGGATACAGCGGAAGAGCACATGTCTGCGAAGGTAAGTCAAGTAGGGGAAAATCATGCCAAATGCGTGGCTGTCTGAGAAAATTGACTTGCATAACTGTAGGTTCTCAGACACAGGTGAAAGTACATTTTAAATTTTGTTGTGTGACCTAACGCTAATGAAATAGCACATATTTAAAATAAGACAAAGCACTACCTCAAACAAGAACCCACACACCCCCACGCCCATCCCTTATTACACAGTGCTTTAATTGCCTTGAATCATTCTGCAGCCTCGTGCTCAGAACCCACCCGCTGCAATAGGTGCGGAGGTCCCCACCGACACACAGATTGTAAGGTGCCTCGGGACCAGGCGAAGTGTGCCAACTGCCATGGCAGCCATGCCGCTTCGTTCCCTGGTTGCCCATTTATTAAAAAGGCAATTAGGGCACACTACAAACAATCCCATCACCTCCACCCAAACCCACAACCTCCTCCGCTACTCAGCCTCTCAACCTCAGTTCCGTCACAACCAAACCCAAGACCTACCACAACCCCCACCCCACCCATCCCTGACACAACCACCCTGCTTCATCTACTAATACTGAACCTACTCTCAAACCGAACCAGCCTCCCACTCCCCACGCCCATACCCCCAGTGCTAACACACCTCCAGACCCCCACCCCCAACCAAGTATTAATCCAGCCATGCCCAGCAAGATTAACGAAAAAGTTCTCACTTCCTGTATGTATGTATGTATGTATGTATGTATGTATGTATGTATGTATGTTCAGTCTTCAGCCCTAAGGCTGGTTAGATCCTCAACAGCTCTGCCATCAGCTGTCATAGATGGCCTAGGCATCACTGAAGAGGCGTACTAGAGAAATGAGGAGTGAGGTGGTTTCCCATTGCTTTCCTCACCGAACCAGAAGTTGCTATTGCATATCAATCTGCCAAGCCCACTGAAATGCATGCACCAACCGACCCTATGAGCAACATTTTCACACCATTCGTAGCACGGACTGGCTGCAGAAGGAATGGCATTACTAGCATCGCTCATACCTGTCACTTTCATATTGTCAAAGCCAAGGCTAAGACAGAGACAGATCACTGAAAGTAACAAAATTGCTCTAGCCCATACCAGAAGACATAGTGCACAGTAAACACTAGGTCCTGCCAGCAAAAGCATTCTCACTTCCTATCAAGAAGCAAAGTTTTCCTATCAAGTAGCCATGCGTAACCCACTGTTGGCCTTCTAGCCTTATCCCTTACTCCTCGAATTAAAGTTCTCTCTGTTGTCTCTAATACTCGTATTTTAAATGTGAATTTTTATCTTATATGACCTGTATTCATCGTTCACGATTTTGGAGATAGCATTTGCTTTTAAATGGTGTATTTAGGCTATACTCGTTTTAAGCAAGCTATACTGGAGCAAATAAAAGCAATATGTGCAATTTAAGACAAATTATTTTGCATTATTATTATTATTATTATTATTATTATTATATAATTCGCTGGGGCCATCAAGGACCACGTTAAGTCTTGTTGCATTTGACACTGAACTTGGCCTTCTTTAGAGCCCAAATTTCCCTCATTCTTTGGGAGTGGGCCTGCTTACGCTCCACTGTCCAAGGGGCACCATGTCTTCTCTTCGGCTGCTCGTCTCGGTTTAGCCCGTTCGTCAATATTTTCTTGCGGAAGAGATCTCTGTTAAGGGCGTCTTCAGCTGAAATATGTAGCATTTGCAGGTCTTCTTTGGTATTTCTAAACCAGGGAATTGTGGTTTTGGGGTTTGAATCAGAAAAGTGAAAGATTTCTTTAGTTAACTTTCTTCCATCCATTCTTTTCAGATGACCATAGAATCGTGCCCGTCTTTTTCTGATCGTGTCGGTAATTTTCTCTATTTTGCTGTAGACTTCCTTGTTGGATCTCTTTTGATGGATTCCATTTCTGTACTTTGATCCCAAGATTCCTCTCACAATTTTGCGTTCTCTTTTCTCCAGTTCTTCAAGGAGTCCTTTGTTGGCATTTAGAGACAGGGTTTCAGCTGCATATAGAACTACTGGCTTCAGGACTGTTTCATAGTGACATATCTTGGTGTTTTGGGAAAGGCATTTTTTGTTGTAGATTGTGCGGGATGTTTGGTAGGCTATTTCCAGTTTGCGTACTCGCTCCTGAAGTGCTTCTTTGTCCAGTCCGTTTTTCATGATGATCTCACCCAGGTATTTGAATTTGTCTACTCGGGTGATGTCCCCGTATTTTGTATGGAGTTTTGGTGGAGCCTCTTTGATGTTAGTCATTACTTCTGTTTTCTCAAACGATATCTGCAAACCAGTTTGTTCGGCAATTTCCTTTAAAATTTCAACTTGAGCTCTAACGGTTTCTATGTCGTTTGAGAGAACAGCAATATCATCGGCAAATGCTAAGCAGTCTGTTGCGATCCCCTTGGATTTGGTTCCTATTCTCAATGGACTGTAGTTGGTTTCCTGTAATCTCACCCGCCAAGTTCTGATGATCTTTTCAAGAACACAGTTGAAGAGTATCGGGGATAGCCCATCATCTTGTCGGACACCTGTTTTGATGTCAAAGGAATGCGAGAGACATCCGTGGAACTTCACCTTGGATTTTGTATCGGTCAGGGTAGCTCTAATTAATGCCAGCAGTTTCAAATCAACTCCAAATTCATTTAAGATGTTTAGCAGGACTTCCCGGTCAATGGAGTCGTACGCTTTCTTAAAGTCCACAAAGACAGACACATACTGCTTGGACCTTAGTGTACAATATCTGATGATCGTTTTGAGATTTTGGATCTGTTCAGCTGTTGAGCGACCTTTTCTGAACCCTCCTTGGTATTCACCTATTTGATGTTCGACTTGTGCTTCCAAACGCTCCAGGATGGCAAGTGATAGAATTTTGTAAGTCACGGGTAGCAAAGATATTCCTCTGTAGTTGTTGATGTTCTTCATGCTGCCTTTTTTGTGTAATGGATGGATCAAAGCTATTTTCCAATCTTCGGGTAGGGTCTCCTTGCTCCAAATTTCTTCTATTTGCTTTTGCAAGATATCAAGTGATTGCTCTGGGGCATATTTCCATAGTTCTGCTACTACTGAGTCTTCCCCCGGCGCTTTGTTATTTTTGAGACGGGCAATGTGACGCTTGATTTCATCTCTGTCGGGTGGTCTGGAATCTGAGTACCTGAGTAAGGGTTCCTTGGTCTCAATGGCGCTTTGAGGTTTAGAGCAATTAAGTAAATTCTTGAAGTAATCTGCCAGAATGCTGCAATTTTCTTCATTTGATGTCGCCAGTGTGCCGTCCTTTCGCTCAAAGCATAGAGATGGTGGTTTATAGCCAGTGAGTTTGCGTTTGAAGGCTCTGTAGTACTCTCTGCTTTCATTCTTCCTAAAGTTTTGTTCTGTTGTTATTATTATTATTATTATTATTATTATTATCATCATCATCATCATCGTTATCGCATATGAACGCACTGAACAAATTATCGGTAAAAAGCAATTGAAAAACTATTCAGTCTCTGGTTTCATACCTCACGGTAGGCTAAATGGCGATTTCTTGAAATTGGGATCAGTTGATTTATAATTGTGCCAGCTGTCAGCATCAGGCACATGTTGGGTTATGGTACACAAGCCGAACATCGCTAGTTCACTTTTAGGGTACAAGGAAGGTGAAGAGGTGCGAAGATACTGTGGTTTTGTGTGTTACACGACATATACAACTTTCAACAGTAAACTGTATATGACTAGAAGAGCACATGGCGACTATGTTTGTTTACTATCGCTCAAACTTTCGCGCGTGTGTGTGTGTGTGTGTGTGTGTGTGTGTGTGTGTGGACAGCTGACAGCGACACTGCCCTCTAAATAATAGATTATTGACTGACTGTCAAATAATATCTGGATTCTACAAAATTCCATGCTGAACCAGAAGATGGCAGTACAGTATAGCATCGTTTATTTTGTCGGCTAAGAAACGGCAGACGAGCAGGGGGCGATAAAATGTTGTCAGGTCTCGCCCGACACGCAACCAGAACGGGATTTTCGTAATGTTGGGCCTCGCCCGACAGACGAGTGGTAAGGGTTAAATCCACCTTGCAAACAGCCTAAAACCACGATAACCTGAATAAGAAACCACAACCACGAACCACCAAACCCACAAAAACATTAATCATCACTACCGCAACCGAAGCTCTGGAAACAGACAGGACGCCGAGGTGGGATGCACACACATGCTGCAACTCCACATGCTATGCATTTTTTCAAAAATTTACAGTGCCAGTAACAACCGGCACATGAGAATTAATAATATTCTTGTGAAATAACAGCAACAGGGCCCACTGATGCTGACACTGCTACTCCTGCAGTTAAGCAGCATTGGGCATGGTCACTACCCGGGTGGGTGACCACAAGGTCTGCCACCTGCCGTTGAAACACTCATTTTTATTAAAAGCGAACACAACAGCCATGGTCAAACACACCGCGAAGCTCATCATTTCAAATAACATGTCATTAACAGCCTTTTTGCTACGAATGTCAATATATTAACATTATTATTAATATCACTACCAACCAACTTATATTTATTATTCTTATACTTATTTTCTGAACAGTCCAGGTGAGGATCGGTAAAGCAAAACCGGTACTGGAAATCAATTAACTTACTGCACATTTGGACAAAGAAGAATAATGTTATTGCTTTTATGTCCCACTAACTACTTTTGACAGTTTTTAGAGATGCCAAGGTGCTGGAATTTTGTCGTGCAGGAGTTCTTTTAAATGCCAGTAAATCCACAACACGAGACTGACATATTTGAGCCCCTTCAAATACCACCGGACTGAGCCACGATCAAACCTGCCAGGTTGGGGTCAGAATGCCAGCGCCTCAACCATCTGAGCCACTCAGGCCGGCATAGCTGATATTTCCTCAAAACTTAGAAAGGATAGAATGTTGCATGTATAAAGTAGGGAATACGTTTATGTATAAGGAAGCAAATGGTGTTATTCAGTATTTTGATACCGATACAGATTAACAGTAGAAACCAGTGTAGTTGTGAACATCATTAATGTTTATAAGTAGCTGATCTTGCTGGGAAGTCAAATACTCTGTTATCAGTTAAAAGTGTCAAATTGCTTGTCTCCTCGAGTACTGCAGTACAGTTTGATTGACTCACCCTTTTATGAATTTCAATTTTAGTGATGTTTAGATGCTCAATTTCTGGGTAAAATAACATCCTCGTGAAAAAGTTTTGGATATTTTTTAAAAATGTGATGATTTCACATATTTTTCCATAAGGCAGACCTTTCCTGGTAAAATAACAAAAGATCCTTGCTTACTAAAATTTTCAAATACATTCGAACCTCGAAATCTCGATCCTCCATTACTCAAATTTTCAGTATCTCGAAGTAACAAATTTCCCAGCCATTTGTCCTGTTCTTCACGTGTATTTATTACTATATTGATTTCTCGAAGCAAACATTTCCTCCCTTGAAGCAAAAAATACTCTGTAAGTCGAATTTTGTGCTACATTAACTGTGCAATAGGCATTTATGGTTTGTGGGGAACAGTTAACAAGTAAAGAAAGCTTTACAGTCATGCTGCGAGCTAATATGACGGGAACTAAAAAAATGAAACTTGTAATGATTGGAAAATTTGTTAAGACTTGCTGTTTCTTGGATCATTTATATTGGTATTATTGTGAAATAATTACCGATCACGTACGAAAGCACCACCCGAAGTCGCGGATGACAAGCTCCATTTATGAGTCTCGGCTGTGTGGTATTGGCGAGAAGTTTCAATGTGAAAAACAGGTAAGGATAACAGTAACAAGCAGAAGAGACTAATAGACTTTTTTCAAAGGTGTTAACCGAGGTGCGTTCCTTGTTTCACTACTGTATGTACTGTATCCTGTCTTCTAAAATGTTACTCTTTTAAGGGTTATAAGTAAATTGATGTCATAAAATAAAGTTTGTTTGTATATCTTTAAATGCTGTTAAAAATCATGTATTCAATATAAACCTGTAGATATATATGATTCAGTTATGTGCTATACATGCTCAAAAATATAAAAGACTGGACTAAAAATAATTCTCTTAAAGTCAATCCATTCAAATCGCAAGCAATAATAATTGGATCCAAAAGTAATCATACCAAACTGAAAAGTGTTAAAATTCCCCCAATCCTATTCCACGCAACACCAATACAAATAAACGAAACAGTAAAAAACCTTGGCCTCATTTTTGATAAGTACTTAAACTGGACGGAGCACACGACGAAAATATGCCAACGAGTATTCTTTTCTTTGCACTCTCTTAAACGTTTACGGGATCTCCTTCCTCTAAATACAAAAAAGTTACTTGTTCAAAGCTTAATTCTACCCATCTTCGATTATGGTGACGTAATATACAACAACCTAAACACCACCCTTAACACTAAACTTCAGCGGGCTTATAATACATGCATCCGTTTTGTATTAAATATGCCCAGGTATTGCCATATACCGCCTTGTCTTGAACAGCTGTCGTGGTTATATTTGGCGGAGAGAAGAAACCTTCACTCTGTTTCGCTTGTTCACAACATTCTCCGTACAGACACACCAAGTTATCTGAGAATAGATCTTAAATACTTGTCATCTCCAAACAGTATACCTACAAGGTCAGAAACCTCTTCCCTGCTGAGCTTCCCAATTTACCGCACGACCGGGTACGGCAACTCATTCATACCTGCAACCATACGCTCTTGGAATTCCCTTCTGGCTGTAATTAGAGACATACATAGTAGAAATGTATTTAAAAAAACATGTTATAAATGGTACATAGACTTAAGAAATTAGTATTTAATGTTTTTTTTAAAAAGTGACTCAGAAATTTTCCTTTTGTTTATAACTATTATTTAAGTTTAATTTTATAATTCATTATATGTAACTAGAAATCCTAATACTCTGTAGTTTGTACAATGTAGTACATATGAGATGGTTTGGCATAACAGCAGGCTTCAAAGCCTGAGCCACGCCACAAGTCAATAAATAAAAATGGTATTCTCCATATTTCAAAATTTTGATAACTTGAAATAAATTTTAACTTGAAATAAATTTTAGCTCCTGAGGTGATTCGAGATATTGAGTTTCCACTGTACACTATTGACTCATTTAAATTTACTTCTTGTTGTTTTATATTTAAAATGATTTAAGTTGTTTACAAAAAAAATGCCAATGAAATCGGGACTCTTTCCTGAAGCTAGTAGTATAATTTGTTTCGTAAGAGTGTTGCATATAACATCAGGAGCTCCAGATAGAACACACTGCCTCTGTGTTCAATCGGACATTGCTACGCCAGTGCCTCTTAGTGTGGTAAATGTTTTACGCTGAAGTAGTATGCAGGAGGGAAATGGGGAAATGCACGGCTAGCTGCCAGCATCTGAAGTATGTGATGGAGCATGCGTACAGCTTCTCTCTGTTACTCGCCCTTCCATTTCACCGTGTGTCAAGTAGTCTGGCATGACTTTTCATTTGTTCCATTTCCATTAAACATTTTGTGTTAATGTCTCTTATTCTAACTGTATATTGTAGGTTAGATTTTTGTATATACTGTATAATGATACTAATTCCTTGATTACCACAATTTTAATATAGTATTCTCCTATATTTTTCAGGACGGTGTTGAATATCCAAAGGGGTATAAAGGTTATGAAGATGAGTGTAACCACCACTGTAAGAAGATTGATGATAACTTTAGGATTGATAAAAATGATGGAAAATCTGCCTCGCCTTCAAAATCAGTGGCAACAGAACAAGAAATCACCACAAAAGTGGAACTGTCGTCTGAAAAAAGTGAAATTAAATCTGAGACGGATAATAAAAACGAGGCTGCCAAATTATCATCTAAAAAGAGGGATTCAAGGGATAGTATAAGAAGTAAACCTAAACTTGGAGCTAGTGGTGTAACTAAAAGGACAGTTAGGATGAAACCACATAAAAAATGGAAACCTGGGAAATTACTAATAGTAAAACGCCAGAACAAAACATTGGAAGAATCAAATATCAGCAATATACTGTCATCAACTGGAGATACGTCTGTAGAGAAAACCCATAAGTTGTTTGGAGGTAAGATTCAGAGTGAACATAACAATAGTCCAGTATACCAGCCTTCAAGTTCGTCCAGCACACAACTGCACGACATTTTCAAACCACAATTAACTGAAAATAATTTGAAAATTACCTCTTCTCTAGTAGAACAGAATGATGCTTTCTCGAAAAGTAAAGATATTTCACATCAAGAAGAAAAGCCTTCAGAAACGCACAGCAGTAATACTATACAATGTGGACAGATTATATCAAGTAAACTTTCCGTTAATTGTCCCTCATCACTGACTGATACTGATATGTCTCAGGAAAGAAACAGGTATGTAAATTCAAGTGACAACCATGAAGTAGGTGATACTTCATCTGCCTCAGTTAAATGTGTAAGTGAAATCGAGGAAGATAAGGAGTCAGACAAACATCTAAATATTATTTGTACTGGTACTGATGGAAATTTACAGAAATCTGCACTTAGCAGTACATCTGATGTGATGTTGCTTTCCAAGTCTTCTGCTAACAATTTTGAGAAGTCTGAAGAACAAGATCAGTCTAGTTACAAACATGATAAAAATTTCACATCTGTTGACAAGAGAGACTTATGTTCATTTTCTGGAGTCACGGAGGATAATGACCAGAGTGATAGCACTTGTGAATCAATCTCATTAAGTGGTGCAAATAGTAAAGAAGACATAAAACCCACAGTGAAAGAATCATTAAATATCGATTCCAAATCTTCCTCCAAATGTGATATAGTTACACAGAATGCAGATAAACAAGATGTATATGATATGGATCCATCATCCCATTTGAGTATTGATCATCCAGTCATCTCTGAAATTGATAGTGATGATAAAATCTCAACATTGTTTGATGTAGAACCGTCTTCAAGCCATGAAAATTTGGTGAAACATCAGGCTAGAAAGGAAGAAGTCTGTTGTAAATCTAATACAATGTCACAGAAATCCAAAGTAGTTAGCAGAATGGAAATCAATTGTAGCCATGAATATAAAGATTTAATTGAATCAAGTATGAATGATGACCAGCCAGTTTCTACAGAGAAGATTAATGGGAAAAAGCTATCAGAGTCTATTGTAATTGACTTGACAGGTGACTCTCTCTCACCTGAAGATGTGTTAGTGAAGCATGTTATTTTTAAGCCAGTTACTAAGGATAATGAAAGTCACCTGCAAGAGAGTACTGTATTGTCAAACTTTAATTCAGATTTTAATGTGAAGTTATCTTCAAACACTGAGATTGACAAAGTTATGAAGGGGAGTTCTTCCAAGTCCTTCCCAGAAGAGGATACTGCTTCTGTAAAACCCAATGAAATGTGTGACACTTCTAATTCCCTTCCAGACAAGAGCAGTGAAGTTCATCAATCTCTTTCAGTAAATATTTCTCAAAAAGAAAATAGTGGGATAAAGAACACAGTTATCTCTACAAAACTTGGCAAAACTCTTTCAGTAAATATTTCTCAGAAGAAGAATAGTGAAGTAAAGAACACAATCATCTCCACGAAATTAATTTCAGAAGACACTTTAGGTTCTTCTATAAACGAGTCAAGTTCTGAAGCTACAACTGTCATTCCTTGTGAGGAAGATCACTATTATAGAAGCAGAGGAACTGTAGCTGAACATGTTGTGAAGAATCACTTAACGAGTGGAGAAACTGCAACTGAGCATGATGTTAAAAAAACTTCATCCAGAACAAAATCTTGTCCAAAAGTTGTAAGTTCTCCTCCAGGAATTAGAAGGTTAAGACAGAGGAGGATACCAGAAAAATACAGGTCTGACTCATTTTTAAATTCAGGTGTGGCACCAGTTATCGCAGCTGAGATCCAGAGTGGAATGAAAAACAAGCTTGACAAACAGAATAATTTTAGGTTGACAAGATCGGTTAAAAAAGGCAAAGTGGCAAAATCCTCCGGAGTTAAAATAAGAAAGAAAGTAAAATTGTTCAACAAAGATAAGTGTGGCCTAGTTCTGAATGCTTTGTGTATGGAAAATAAGCTACAAGAGGAATTGAAGGCTACTGTTGAGCTAGCATCAAAGTTATCTTTAAAAACTAATATTCTAGGCAAAGAAGTTGTTGCATGTACCAGTGATCATGATGATAAGGGTAGCAAAGACCAACATTTAATAAAACCAGTTGTGATTGATCTGGTTAATGATATTGAAGATGAAGTACACAGTAACACTAATTTAATATCTAAAATTGAAAAGAATGTCATTTGTACACCCCAATCACTGATAATACCAACTGATAAGGAGATTAAAATCTTTAGCAGTAGTGATATTTCATTTGTTCAGCTGGGAACGTCTACAGATTCTCCTGTTGTGGAAATGAATGAAAGTGGTACAACATGTTCAGTAGTTAAGTGTCAGACAAAGGATGATGAAGAAATTAGGTCTACAGATATGAAAGCAAATAAAAATTATATTTCTGACCAGAAATTACATACAGAAGATAAATGTCAGGAAAAGGATGATAAAGCAGAAAGTAGGTCTATAGATATCAAAGCAAATGGAAATGATATTTCTGATCAGAAATTACATCCGGAAGATACAAGTCAGGAAAAGGATGATAAAGCAGAAAGTAGGTCTACAGATATCAAAGCAAATGGAAATGATATTTCTGATCAGAAATTACATCCGGAAGATACAAGTCAGGAAAAGGATGATAAAGCAGACAGTAGGTCTACAGATATCAACGCAAGTGGAAATGATATTTCTGATCAGAAATTACATCCGGAAGATACAAGTCAGGAAAAGGATGATAAAGCAGACAGTAGGTCTACAGATATCAAAGCAAATGGAAATGATATTTCTGATCAGAAATTACATCCGGAAGATACAAGTCAGGAAAAGGATGATAAAGCAGACAGTAGGTCTACAGATATCAAAGCAAATGGAAATGATATTTCTGACCAAAAATTACATTCAGAAGATAAGCATCATGAGAAGGATAACGAAGCAGAAAGTAGGTCTGCAGATGTCAAAGAAGGTAAAAATGAGAATTCTTGCCAGAAATTAGCTTTGAGTCCTACTGTGTGTGCAACAGCCAGCATGCCACCAGCCACAGTCTTTGTATCTCCAAGTTCCCTTAAAGGGAAGAATAAGCCAAAGGGAAAGAAAAAGTATGTTAGTTTTGATTTCCCTGAAGAATCTCTTAAATCCAATGATAATGAATCAGTGAGCATTATTACAAGTGATGCAAACCATCCAGCCTCGAGAAGAAATATTATGAAAGGTTCAGATTGTGATGCTTCATTTTTGAAATCGTCTCCTGATAAACTGAGCAAGTCTAATATTCTAGAAGAAACTAACCGTAGTTATGATATGCAGAAAGCTTTGAATAATAATCCAGCAGTTCTCCCGATAGACGGAGGCAAACTGAGTCGAGCATCTAGAATCTGTAGGCTAGTTATGTCTCCTCGTAAATTGCTGCCAGTAACTAATTCTGTCTCCAGTAGTACACTTCAGGATGAAAGTAATAATTCACGTGATGAAACCATGTCTAGAGAGCAACATAGTAGCCCAGCAAGAAAACTGGATGTATCACCTTCAGTATCAGAATCGTCATCTCCATCATCTGCTAAACGTGATGGAACATGCAAAACTTCTCCACAAACAGAAGGAAGATTAAGCAGAGCAACTCGAATCCTACAGCTAGTAACATCGCCTGTTCAAGAGCCACAAAGTAAAATATCTGCAGAATGTACCAAGGATGGTAGCCTTAATGAAGATGGTGGCCAGGATAAAAGCACAAACAAGGAAGAAAGTCTGGAAAATACCGAGGAGCTTTTGACTAAAAGCGGAACATCAGAAAATAACAAGTGTACAGGCGTAGCCAATTCAGATAATTTGCTAGCCATGAATGCTGCCTCGTCGAGTGGGCCACATTCTTCATCTTCCTCAACTCTACCAAAAGTGAATGAAGTTACTAAACAAGAATCTCCCATTCAGTCAATTATCTCAAGGGGGAAAAATAAGGAGAGGAGCAAACGGAAATCAGTGAGGTTTAATATTCCAGATGTAATGTCAGATTCAAGTGAAGAGACTTCTGTTTGTGAAAATGATGAGCCATCTGATGTCCAGAATCTTGAGGAAGATGCAGAAGTACAAAATGAATGTAAATTGGTTCCAAATTCTGATCCCACTGCTGATTCAGAATTGAATCGAACACATGCTGAAGAAGAGAGCAACATTAAACATGAAATGTCAAAGTTGCCAACAAAAGTTAGTGAAGGAAGCTACAGTAGGGCTTCGCGAATATGTAATCTAGTGATTTCTCCTCTTACCAGGAAAAATATAGAAACATCCTTTACTAAACGAGAAGCAGAATCTCCAAGAAATATGGAGGCATCTTCTGTTAGGCGAGAGAGA
Organism: Anabrus simplex; assembly: GCF_040414725.1. NCBI lineage: Eukaryota > Metazoa > Arthropoda > Insecta > Orthoptera > Tettigoniidae > Anabrus > Anabrus simplex. Next base: position 336,210,503 of record NC_090270.1, read on the forward strand.
GATAATTCTCCTCTCCAAAAGTTATCCCCTATTACAGGCAATAGTCGAACTACTAGAGCGTCTCGAATATTCAACTTAGTCTGCCCCAATAAAGATGACAATAAAACTGGTCAAATTAATGCCTCACCAAAACTGGACTCAACGATTAGTGCTTTGCAAGTTCCTCTGAAAATTCCTCCATCAGATGATGTTTCTAATGAGATTACAAAAAGTATGGATGATCAAACCAGGCTATCAGCTCTTACATGCAAGGTAATGGATTCTGAAATGATGAGGACACCACCCATTGCACGTCGTTCACTGAAGCGTAAACTCTTGGATGAGAGTAATCTAACACCAGACAAAGAAGCAAAGATATTTGTGCGAAGCCCACATCCAGATGTAATGTTCACAAGTTCAAGTGAGGTAGATGAAGGAAAAGAAGCAAGTAGGATACATCCAACAAGGTAATTATCGTTTTAACTGGATCTAGTTAATGTTATTTTGGGTTTACAATGAACCTTCTTTGTCTCCTCCTCTGTAGGACCACGGGCAGCTTTGTCATGGTTTGGGTTTTCTTCTTCTACTCCCAGAACCTCTTCATCCTCTCTCCCGCTCTTCACCCAATATTTTCAACATCATTTCTTGTCTCCCCCATTGGTGCTTCTCTATCCTATTCCTGTACCTTTCTCTGTTATTGAGCTGTGGCATTTTGGTTGATGTACCGTATTTACTCGCATATTAGACCCCTTTTTTTTCCACTTTTACAGTAAAAAAATGCGAAGGGGGGTCCAATATGCGATAACGTCAAATTTCGTGCAGTGAACACATGACTTCTAGGCTATAAATTGTACACGTAAACATTCTACACTATTCTTTAATAAACTTATGAATGTATTCTGCGTTTTACTGGCTATTTTCGTTCGAAAATTTATAAATTTAAAAAGACAATGGTGAACATGACTTTTAGGCCTACATATATTTTAAATATAATCAATCACTTTTATCTACCGTATTAAGCAATATTAACACAAAATAATGAAAAAGAACTTAATGGCCAGTCATTTGTCACTGTCAGTTGTATTTGATAGTTCGGGAAACACGCGAGCATCGTCGTACCTACGTTACCAACGCTCAGCTGATGCAATACGACCGCGGCGCACAGCCCGCATAAAATGTAATACTGTACTCCAAAAGATAATTATTCATGAGGTAAAATAAATTCACAAAATATACACTTACTAACAACATCCGGCACTAAAATGAGAATACAAGAATAAAAGAGAGTGAGGAAATAACAAATTACGGTACTTACAGTTAAGGGAGGTTATGGTGTACAAAAGAAACACTCCACTGATCCGAGACTCAAGTAACTTTCTTGCCACGTGTATTTCCCGGAATAAACGAGACATGGTACACACAGAACTAGATACACTAATCAACACACAAATATCAATAAAACTACAGCTACAATAAACTATTAAACGCATAAAAAACTACGTTATTGCACTAATGCTGTGAACTACGCTATCCTAGAGAGATGAAGACTAGAAGTAATATAACAATTTAAAAAACACAAATTACTGATGAAAATGTTCAAGATCGCAAACCGTATCGGCAGCTAATAGTGCTAAAGCTACGGAAATAGACATCTCTTAACTATAAGACAGACGTATCACACGATTTTGGTGTGAGCTTGAATCGGGCGGGTCGGACGGACGAACCTTGAGCTCTCTCAGTGTAGAAAGCTGCGGTGAGTGGAGAGTTTCACTTCCGCCTCTCTTCCTGCAGGGAGGCCAACCAGCCGGCAATGGAACCAACAGTAACAAAGTTCGTCATATTGACATATATAAGGTTAAGAATTCAAAGCATATTTTCATAAACCGCCATTTGCATCACAAGTACTGATTATATCAGCTTTTACGGGACATTTTAAGTCTCAATTCATTCACTGATGGCCTATTGCGAGTCTACGGAGGAATACTCGCCACCGTATTTTCTGACATGTTGGCAATTTTCCAAGAGACAGACACACGTACTGTGATAGTCTGTAGTTGGAAAGTCGAGAATAAAAAAGTAGTAGGCCTATTTCTCCGTTTACGCTAATCCACCTACGAACTCGGACAATATTCTGTGATGCTTGTACCGTACTGCTGTAGTGGCTGTCGCAGATAAAGCTGTCAGCTCCGATTGTGCCGATCTGGCAAAAGGCAGCTGAGGGCTCAAGAAAATGTGCGCAAACTTGTACACACATTTGTACGACGTCATCAGAGCTGCAGTACAGCTTGTAGTACCCGCTACGAAGTGGAATCGTTTATTGGTCTCAGCTGAATTTCGTTACGGGGTCTAATATGCAAGATTTATTTTTTTCCATTCTCTTGGTCTCAAAAAGCCGGGGGGGTCTAATACACGAGTAAATACGGTATATTTATTTCTTCACTTCTCTGTCCCACCTTGATCCCCATCTCACTCCAGTCCTTCCGGAGTTCAACAAGCCACTTAGTTGTTGCAATTTACAAACTTCATCATATAGATCCGTATTTATTTATTTAATCATGTCAGAAACATACATTATATCTTACAATAATATCAGGACAATAACAAATCTGGTAATATAGACATTAATTATTTCTGATGATGGCAGGTGATGATGTGATTAAGCTCTACATAAATACAAATTTAATTAAATGTGGTGTGACCAATATGTGGCTAATTCACATGCTTCCTTGGTAGCATCGATCACATTCTGGAGAGAGCAAGTAGTTGGACACAAGTTACAAACAAGAAGAGTGGAGTCACAGACAAAACCCCACTTTCTCATGTTGGTCTTTGTTCTTTCAACTCCTGAACACAGTGAGCGTCTTCCATGTTGATCAGCTTTCCTCGTGGCCTGAAGGAAGTCTTTCGGAAGGCGTCATCCATCCTGCAAGGTGGCTGGATCTGGAATGCCATGAATTCACTCTGAAATTCAATGGTTGTTCAGTGAGGCTTTCAGTTGTATGGAGAAAGCTTTTCCTTGACTTGAGCCGTTGGGTTGCTGGTTGGTACCCATATAAGTATGGGTCGTCAGGTTCAGTGCTTTAGATTTCTCCAGTCTGGATGCACACTCACGGCGAATATCTGGAGGTGGGATACCTGCTAGACAGCTTGATTAAAAACTAGTATTTAGAGATGGGAGTTACATATCGTAACATGATACTGTATCCTAATCTATAAGTAAGCTGTTCCAGAAATATTATGTTCCTCCGGAGACCCTAATATAAAAGTAACTGTCTCAGCGAAACCAAAGGAAGGGTAGGGAGTTTCTGATTGGCTAACGGGTATTAGGAAGCATAGCAGCTTGCTTTAAGCGTGCACTGCTGCGCAGGCACGAGCAATACTTTTGTAACAGTTTAGTGGCAGTACTGATATTCCTATCCTGTTACTTGCTGGTTGGTTACAGATATTCTCTAGTTATTCAAAGTGCTTTGTATTAGGCTTACAGGTAATGATACATACAGTAGCGTAGTTCCTCTGAACAGTTACGCGTGGTCTTCCCATTTTGCATCTCGAGTTTCACTCCGTGTTCTGGACAATGAGTGAGTGGATGTTATTTACATCCGATACGATTTATGTGGGCAAAAACAGGAAAACTGTTTCTTAGAAATGCGTTGAAATGTTTTTTTAATTTTTTAAATTAAAAATTCTACTGGTTCATATAGTTCTGATAATGTACATGGTACTCAAATATCAGGTCATCAAAAGCTATCGCAAGGCCCATCATGTGAATCTGTGCATCCTGAAGTTTTGTCGTCGACTGCAACCTGTGAGGCAGTGCAGCAAAAACTGCTATCATAATTTTTAACACATTGGAGACGCTGCTCGTAGAAACTACGGGCGCGCTAATTCATTGCTGCTGACGGAGCTCGGAGAATCTATGGGCATGATTTCACTGTAGCTAAAAAATTGTATTTGCCGTCTCAGCGAGCTGTGACTTCAATAAGATACTGCTGAATGCTTCTATAAGCATAAAATATACTAGTTATGAGTATAAGTCGAGAGCTCTTCTTTCAAGGCATTGATAACACAGCCACGTTCCTACATAACCTAAGGCTGCGTCATCACTGACTCTCAGCTGTGAAATGGGAGGGAAAGTATTTACGGTACATGCGGTCGGGAAGAGTGTGTGTTCGAGAGACAGGCTTGTTTGCGTAATTCTTGTGAATATTTAGCATATCTAATTCAAGTGTACGAAATTTCGACAACGAATCCATAATGGATGTTCTTATGGAAGACACGATTTCTGAAAATGAGGATGAGGATAACAATTACACACTAAGTAAACATGATTCTGGCGCTTCAGGTTAGTAAATGTAGAAAATGAGCTCATTTCAAATTGGTGTGAAGTGTAACGTAGTTTTACATCGCTTCCTTGAAGTGGGTTCTGTAATACTATTTTATACCGCTTCCTAAAAGTGTGGGTGTTTCCCGTGTACCTGCAGCAACTCGATGCAACACCGTTGTCAAACAAAGAACAGTGGGAATGCAAATTCCTTGTTGTAAACCAGAATACCGGTGGCAATCGACTAATTAGGTTAGAATCTGCATTAGTGTGTTTCAGTAGATGTGCCCACAAAGTCAAATTTCGAAATATTAACCGAACTGGCATCCATAGCTGCGTCAGATTTTTTTTCGTTTGTAAAACATATTATTTTTATAAATTTATATTTTAAAATTGCTGCACTATTATGATAATTAAAACTCATTTTTGTGTAGAAGAAAGTGTGATCTTTCTATGCTTTCCAAAAGTTGTTTTAATCATGGCTTACCCTAGCATTGAAAAATTTTCACAAACCATTAAAAGTACTGCGATTTTTGGCGGATAGCACATTCAAATATGGCTGTCTCCAATGTGTTAACAGTACAAAAGAGGAGGAGTGATATACAGAAAGAAAAGACGCTGGACAAGCCACTCACACTGTTGTTTACTGCATATCCACAACCTTCTGTAAATGACAAAAGGCGATTTTGGAGCCTTTTATACTGGATTTACGGGGTGAATTCGCTACACGGTTTGTGTTACGTAGCTGTTAGCTTGTATTCGGGAAATGGTGGATTCGAACCCCACTGCCGGCAGTCTTCAAGATGGTTTTCGGTGGTTTCCTGTTTTCACATCAAGCAAATTCTGGGACTGTTCCTCAATTAAGGCCACGGTTGATTCCGACCTAGTCCTGTTCTATCCTATCCCATGGTCACCGTAAGATCAGTCTGTGTTGGTTCAACGTAAAATAACAAATAAAATAAAGTACTGGATTAAACTCTGCTTACGTCTTGGCTGGTAGGGCTGTTTTCTCATGATCCATTGCGGTGGCATCTGAAGTGTATATGACACTCGTTCAACAACATATTTTATAAAGTATGGTCCTAATGTCTGTTTAATTACAGATCCTTGGACATCTATGAATGCACATAGCAGCCACGGCACTTCTTATACATGAAGGTTTCGAAGTATTAGTTCTCGGAATGTAAATGGTTCATTGCAGACATTTTTCCGGGAATAGTTAAGAATGTGAGTGACGAGGTAGCGAAAGAGACAGTGGGAGAGAAGAAAGCGAGATGAAGATATAGTATTGCTATTTATAAATACTTATTAAGTTGCGGTTAGGGGCTACAAGAGACAGCAGGTATAAGGAATGTTCCTTCCAAACGTTGACCTGCAACTTGTATTATGTTACTTTTATATCCTAATACTCCAACCTAATACTACAGTGTAACGGATACACAGGAACATGATACTGGAAAGTAACCATTTGTCCCATTCCTACTAGTATTAGATTTAATGGTCCACTCACTTCACTTTACAAGTGAGAACACATTGTAATAGCCACTTAGTTCCCGTCCTTCTTCTTGTCCTACCCATTGTCTCCCATACATCTGCTTTGACTGGATTTACGGTCATTGTGGAATATCTGGAAACGAGAAAGCTGATCTGGCAAAAGCAGCGGCTACATCTAATTTAGAAATTACTTATGAAAAAACGTCACCTAGCTACGCTAAAAACGTCAAGCAAGTAATCCATCAATGGAACAACATTTGAACTTCTTCCACTAGAGGCCAAGTCACCAGTAAAATATTCTTTCCTGGGGTTTTTAACCGCCTGCAAAGTAACGTGTTGATGCCAAGCTTTGAAATAACTCAGTTGTTGACTGGTCATGGCAAATTGGGTTATTATTTTCATCGATTTGGAATCAATCGTCCTGATGGCTACATGTGTGTCTGTGGATCCTCGCAAACAGTGGACCACCTACTGTTTGAATGTGCTGCTGCATTTGAAAGAAGGAGACATGACTTGAACTCTCATTTAAATTATTGCAACATTGAATTATCAAAACTTCTATATCATTTGTTTAAGAAGCCATGCTGTTAAAAATATTTTACTAACGTCATCCACTTAATTTTCTGGCAATTAGATACATGAATTAATTTTCATTGTAAAATTGAATATGCATTTTAACTATAACACTAGTATACTATGTAAAATAGAGCTCGATAGCTGCAGTCGCTTAAGTGCGGCCAGTATCCAGTATTCGGGAGATAGTAGGTTCGAACCCCACTGTCGACAGCCCTGAAAATGGTTTTCCGTGGTTTCCCATTTTCACACCAGGCAAATGCTGGGGCTGTACCTTAATTAAGGCCACGGCCGCTTCCTTCCCACTCCTAGCCCTTTCCTGTCCCATCGTCGCCGTAAGACCTATCTGTGTCGGTGCGACGTAAAACAACTAGGAAAAAATAATAATAATAATAATAATAATACTCTTGAAGTCATTCTCTCCATTTTCAGTCTAATTTCTTCTGAGATTGTCCTCATATTTTGGTACAGTTCGTCCCTTGATCTTCGTTCCCATCTTTCACCATCTCTTTTTGGTCCCAGTATCTTTCTCAGAATTTTTTCCTTCTTTCTCCAGTTGCACCGCCCCATCCTTCCTAGTGTCATCTCAGCCACGTACAGTACTACCCTCCTCTTTGTTGCCTCATAGTGCCTGAACTTTGTCTTTTTGATGTGTCTTTTATTGTACACTTCTTTGGTTGCAAGGTAGGTAGTCCTCATCTTATTCACCCTCTGTTTTATCCCATCACGGTTCCTGTTCCTTCCTGTCACATATTCTCCAAGGTACTTAAACATTTCTACCTTTTGCACGGTGCCTTCTGGTGTTTTCCAATCACAGGTGGTGTTCAGAGTCTTAGTCTTTGCACAGGTGATCTGCAGCCTTATCCTTCTGGCTATATTGGTCATGTTGTTGAGTTGTTTCTTTGCATCTTTTGTCTCACTTACTATGGCTATGATATAGATACCAGTTACCACAGGGAATCAATATCTATATCATCTGATGGCCTAGCAGGCATCAGTTTTTGTAAAAGAGACTAAGTCTCTCATAGTGCATTGGCACTGCCTGTGGCTCCAAGTAGCCTACGTAGTAGCATCCATTTTATGCACTAGCCATGCGTCTTGGTAGGTGTGCTTAGTTACCAACTGATGAGCCCAAATCGGCACACTGGGGTGAAAAGCTGGCAACCAAGAATGAATTAGCTGGAAATTTTATATTGTCCAGTTACAGACCATTTATATTGCAATTACTTTGGCTATGTTGTCTACAAAGGCTAGGCAGTCCACTTGTGCTCCCTTGGAAACAACTTTGTGAACAAAATGCTAGTGATATTAATGGGGCTTATGGAAGGAGGACAGTGGGACTGGATGTGGCATGTGAGGGATGAGACTGACTTTGCTGTATGGCAGGGCCTCTGAAACTCTCAAAATCTGATGGGTGCAAACTGAGGCGCAGAGGTTCTGTGCGCCATGCATTGGTCCAACTCGGCTCAGTTCGGACCAGCGTTTTGTCTCAAGGTAACTCAGCTAAGGTCAGCTGCTCTTGGCTCGGGTGGTGGAGCACTGTAGAGCCAGTGAGGAAGTGGGGAAAGAGGCCGAGAGGGATAGACACGTAGGGAAGGAGAGAGACAGAGATATTGCTCAAAATCGAGGAGTGGGGGATCTGTACTTTGGGTCAACCTAGCCAAGTCATCTTATGCACCGGTGCATGCACTCTTGAGAGGCCGTGCTGTATGGGAATGAAAGCTGAATGGACTCATGATATCTTATTAAAAAACTGGAAGTAACAAACATGAAAGTAGAAAGAAAGATTGCTTGTACAAGCAGGTGAGAATAATGGCAAGAGGACATTCACAGTTAAAATATAAAACAAATGAACTTGATGAATCTGTGTGTATAACTATCTTCAGTGATGTGGTCATAAGAGGTAATTCGAAGAATATAGGGTACTTAACTGAATAATTGTTTTGGTAAGAGGAAAATGGATAATGGTTTTAAGAGGACGACGAGAAGACAACAATGGTTAGACATGTTTTTTAATGATTTAAGGGTAAGATATGTGGAACCGATTGAGGTCAGAGCTTGCAACAAATAGAGGATAGTGGAAGCACTTCATTCACAGAGACTTGCAGACTGAATACATTCACAGAGACTTGCAGGCTGAATAGTGAAAGGCATAGCGTAAGAGTATATGATGGAGATGTATGTTTCAGAGGTGCCAATTATTACGGATTTCACTTCACGATTACGGAATTAATGACTATCCCACTAATATGTCAATATTATATCTTAGTATTTACAATTTAATTACAAATCAGGTACCTGATTTATGCCTTGAGGTAGTACTATGACTGATGATGCCTTCAAAGAAGGGTGAAACATGTCTCATAAGGAAATAATGATAAATTCCTAAATGTTTAAAATTTCTAATGTATTGAATAGGTGACATAACAAACTATTTAGCATCCTACATATAGTATCTTCAATACGGTTCAATAATGATATTTATCACTTGCAAAACTGACATTATCACAAAAAATAATTTTCTACGGGAAAAAACGAAAAATGTTCAATCCTTTCAAGCTTCGAGTTCTCATTTCAATGCTTGCGAGTTGGCAACGATACTTATTCGATTGTGACTTCCTTTTGCTACCCATAAACCTTGTAAAATTCATTGTGAATGAAGGAACTCAGACGCTGCTCTTCTCCACAACAATCCTTCAGTAATGTTGTATTTGCTGTGTTAAGTGTACCTGACAGTTGACAGAAAGATTGAGAAAGAAGTCAGGCCTGCATTAAGCACATCTGCACTGCAATCGCTTATGGTTCAGAAGACGAAAACGGCATCACAGTGGGAAGGATGCTTCAAGGAAAACTACACTGAAAAGCAGCTGCTACAAGAAATGTTTTCACAGAACTCACAGGTTGTGTGCAAGTGTTATTATGTAGAATAGATTGCTAGAGGGAAGGGCAAAAGGGGTGGCATTATCGAGGAGGAAGGAGCGTTCTCAGGGGCGGAGGGAGATTACTGATAATCCACTTCAAAGATTGGCACCTCAGATGTTTATTAAGCAACATGTTGTAAAATAAGTAATAACTGTTTTATCAAGAGATGAAGGGTTTTATCAAGAGATTGCATTGTCAATTACATTCAGTTAGATTACTCCTGGAAATGTCGAATATTTTAAACATTCAGAAGTCATGCTAGTAACTTTTTTTATTTTACTTTTTTGGTTTTCACTACTTTTCACCAATTTATAGACTCTTATTGTCATAGAATGACATTGGGTCTGATAAAATCAAGGAACTAAACCCAACGATGACTTTTTATTCATGTTGTATTTTTGTGCTAACAGCAGGTTCTTAATGGCTGATCAGAATCTCTGAGCTTGTTTTGAATGTTCTATATCTGTTGAGTGGTTCGCAAATGCAAAACCTGTTTTGTGCTCTCATATGTTGTGTACCTGGCTGAATGGTCGGGATACTGGTCAATTCCTCTGGCTTGGGGATTGCGTTTTCGTGTTGGCCCTAGTACACTTCTCCTCATCTATACACAACACATCACACTACCAACCACCACAAAAAAAAAACATGCAATAGTGAATGTGTTTGTGTCAGGAAGGGCGTCTGGCAGTAAAACCAGGCCAAAACTGTATTAAATGCCAACACCAATAAATTGGGAAATTTTGATTAGGTAGTGTAATATACTGTGGAATTTAGCGAGTTTGTAAATCTACCTGTTGGCCATGAACATTAAAGTGTGAAGTCTATTATGGTCTGACACCGTGATTATCTGGGTCGAGTCCCATTGGTAAAAGAAACTTCACCATCAGAATGTTAGCCAGCAGTGAAGGTGATTGAATGCCAAAAAGCCTGGAATTAATTCCAAACCATTCCACAGTGTGCATATGAAGTGAGGGTATGTGACGCTTTTGTTGGAGATTTCTGTCAGATGAGAATGTTAAACCTTGAGCAGACCCCTTGGAGCTATTCAATAGGAGTAGGCATCCGGCTCCATGGCTAAATGGTTAGCGCGCTGCCCTTCAGTCACAGGAGTCCCGGGTGCGATTCCCGGCGGGGTCGGGAATTTTAACCATAATTGGTTTATTTCGCTGACACGGGGACTGGATGTTTGTGTCGTCTACATCATCATTTCATCCTCATCACGACGCGCAGGTCGCCTACGGGAGTCGAATCTAAAAACCAGCATCTGGCGAGCCGAACTTGTCCTCGGACACACCCAGCACTAAAAGCCGTACGCCATTTCATTTCAACAGGAGTAGGCTATGCTGGCACAGGGTTTTACTCTCTCCCTTCTTACTATCTTATATCACGTCTTTCATTTCATCTTGTCATCTCCTCCAATGAGGATGACATCAGGAAAGGCATCCAGTCGTAAAAAGTCTACAAAGATTCATCTCACTCCGTACCCACCCCCCTAGAGAAACGGGACAAGGTTTAGACACATAGGTCCGGTTTCTTCAACTCTATGTTAAATTTTACTTAGCAAATGTTAACTAACAATTGTTATTAATTTAACACTTTGTTTAAAAGCGCCCTGTTTCACGAACACATTTCCGACATTTGTTATGAAACAATTGTTAAAGACAAATGAACACATTTCTGTTAGATTTCTGAATGCTTTTGGCATTGAACGTGTTTTGTTTCTTTACATAAAGCACTCCTAGTGGTGTGTTGAATTAGCATTTTGTCACACAGACACATGGTTGAGATTATTATAGGTTATGGTTAGCGAAGACCGATAAGACGTAAACATGTCAAGTAAGAGGCAACAAAAGCATTATTATGATGAATGAGAGACAAATGTTGTTATAGTTTTAATTAAAAATTATGCAAATGTCCTTAAAAAATGAATAGAACGGACTGTTATATCACAACATTCAATATATCCTATTCTTAAAGGCTATACTTATAGTCTTATCACCGAGAAAATGTGATAATTGATATGTTTTAAATGATTTTCGGGCATTCTTTTATTGCGGGGAAAGTAATCTAATGTCTCGTTAATGCTGCAGTGGCAGCAGGAATTCTTTGCAGGATTCTACACACTTTTTCATGCACTCCTAAACATAGTCGCCTACAATTACATGAAAAGTGTCTCAAGCATAATATCTAACAAGTAGAGGCCAGACCTTGTGGTCAACCGATTTCACCGAGCTTCAATGTATCTGTGGGGAGACACTCGACGGTAACTCGTCTATAAGGGTTTGTCAATACGCTTTTGTTTTCTAAAAAATGAGGTCAGTTGTCATTACACAGAATCCGCTTTGGACAAAGTGGAGGTGGTAGAACACTAAAAGGCGAACACATCTTAAACATGTCAGGTCCGCAACCTAATAACTTCTGAAAAATTGATGTATCCCCGATTCCAATGCAAGGAGTTACATCAGCTTGGTACGAAGTGGTGGTCACCGTACTTGTCTCCGAACCTCGTAGACATGAGTTTGAGTTTCATCGCAGCTATAATTGTTGCACAAAATAAATTAATATGTCCGCCACTGCGGTGTAGTGGTTAGTGTGATTAGCTGCCACCCCTGGAGGCCTGGGTTTGACTCCCGGCTATGCCATGAAATTTACAAAGTGGTACGAGAGCTGGAAGGTCAACTGAGTAGAGGTGGGTTCGATTCCCACCTCAGCCATCCTGGAAGTGGTTTTCCATGGTTTCCCACTTCTCCTCCTAACTTAAGGCCACGACCGCTTACTTCCCTCTTCCTTGTCTATCCCTTCCAGTCTTCCCATCCGCTCGCAAGGCTCCTGTTCAGCATAGCAGGTGAGACCGCCTGAACAAGGTACTGGTCATCCTCCACATTTGTATCCCCGACCCAGAGTCTGAAGCTCCAGGACACTGCCCTTGAGTCCGACCCTGGAAGGTAAACAGATGAAGAAGAAGAAGAAGAGGAAATTAATATTTGAGGGAACGTTAAGATAAAAATTGGAGCACAAATATTACGCAAATTGCAGTACACTTTATTTTCTACCTGAAATTAATATAGTCCTAAACATTCTCACAGTTACTGCTGGATCTCTTTCCTATATATTACTTTGAGGTAGAAAATAAAGTTCCACTGCAATTTGATTATTCATTTTATTTGCATTTTTACCTTTACATTCCCTGAAATAATGATTTAATTTGTATAAAAAAATGTATGTCTATGGCGGGACTCAAACTCTTGTAGTCGCGGTTGGAAGACAAGTACGATGATCAATCAGTCACTGCTTCACTTATTGGGGGTGCAACTCTTCAAGTATATACACGTTGCATTAGAATCGGCGATTCGTAAATTTTTCGGAAATTATTAGGTTGTGGACCTGACAAGTTTGAGTAAAATGTGTTCGCATTTGTGTTCTATCACCTCCATGTGGTCCGAAGCAGATCGTGCCTCATGATATTTGTCCTCACTGTTGGAAACTCTAACCTGTTTTCAATATCGTCTAGTACCTCGTTCATTATGGCTTTGGTAATTAGAAATATTTCTTCTGACAACTCCAAAAAGTCGTTATTTCTTAGTATGAGTCGTCCTTTGTCTTCTTCAGTTTATAAAGTTTTCATACAGCAGTAAAGCTTCAAGCTTACGTCTTGTACATTCCTCCATTTTGAAATTTTAGCCGTTGTTAATTTGTTAGAGTTAACAATTCTTGGTGAGACGACCATTTTGTTAAATTATGAGTTAAGTCCCCTTAACAGCAGAGTTAACACTTAACATTCGTTGAAGAAACCGGGCCATACTGTATTTGAGTGTGTAAACTGTAGGTACAATAGACTACAGTATACAGCAGAACAGATTAATCTGCTCCTTCCCCTATGGGTGGGGGTAGAATACATCCACGGTATACCCTGCCTGTTGTAAGAGATAACTAAAATTTGCCCTTAGCTGAGTCCTGGCATTGCTTTCCCTTACTCGTGCCAGGCTCCTCACTTTAGTCTATCCTATCTGACCTCTTTTGGTCAACTCTTGTTCTTTTCTAACCCCGGCGGTATTATGTGTGGAGGTCTTTCATCTTCCCACCCTTGGTGGCCCTTGTCTTTCTTGGACAATACCTGCATTATTCAAAGTGATGGTTGCCCAGTTGTACTTGTAATCACCACCACCACCACCACCTTAATGTACTTCCTGTGACTTCACTATCACAACGAGACAACCAGTTACACATGTCAGTATGGTGAATGATTTTCTCCAAGCTGAATTCTGCTAAGGGTTCTGGTCTTAGTTCTGAATATCATCTTACTCTCTAACTTACCTGAATTTTTAATATGTATATGTTTATGGTTTTTGCAGTTTCTTGTGTGTTTTCTTTTTATCCCATTAGCAGCTGCTACGTATCTTATGATATGTAAGACATGCTGTTTAAAAACACTTTCTAGAATCGGATGAGAGAACTCATTCATCAGTTCTGATGGTAAAGAAAATTAGGAGTACATCAGACGAATCAGGACAAATGTGGTAGAAGAAATGAATAGAAACTAATAAAATAAAATGCAGCGAAAGACACCATGATAGTATAGAAAAGAGCTGAAGAATGAAAAGAAAGTATGTGAAGAAAGGCAGAGGATGATGTGAGACTGTATGCACACGTTATAGAAGTATGGCATAGCGTAGAATGAACCAACTGTTGATGACAAATGTAAGAATTTGGAAAACATTCATTCCAGTTTCTTCAGTTTGCACCACTCCTGTATGAATCTCTCGTGGCAACAATGAAAAATGTAATGACAGGGTTTTAAGTCTGAGTCATTGCAGTCTTCAGAAAATATCCTCAAAATTAATTCAGACAGTAATGAAAATCTTGTGCCTGCATCTGAAGTTGACATAGGCTATGCTGCTAGATTAGCACTTCGTGGCACTCCTGGATTAAATGGTGGAGATATATTAGTGTTTGACATAGAATGTATTTGTGCAAGAAGTTATGGAACGACCACCTCTGGTATATAAACTGACTAAAGGAATTTCTTGTTTCAATCCAAGTGTAGCCAGGCAACCGCTATCTCTAAGTAGCAAACAGCTTTAAATACCTTTGATGAAACAAATGGATTTCTGGTAATTAAGCCGATCGTATACAAAGGGAGTTCATTTCTGTTTGTGAGAATGATACCTTCAAAAAAGTAGTGAATTCTTTGTCTTCAAAAGATGAGAGTTTAGATCACTTTTGGCTCTGCACTCTTTTCCCAACAGTAAATTTGAAAACGGAAAACTTGGATTCATTTCTGAAAATAATCCTGATGTTGTTTCATAGAAATGCTTTCCTTGAACACATTTTTTTCTGTAAATAAAGAAATTATAGTAGAGAATATCCTACAGGAATCCTTTGTAGCACAAAAAGAATATATGATGCTATTTCAAACCTCGGTAGAGTTGAAAAGATGTTCGTTAATAAGAACATGCTCCGTGCTGTATGGAATGCTCATGCTTTGTATATTCAAAATCTAAAGGAGAAACGTGAAGCATCAGAAATTGAAGATGCCTCCCAAAAAGAAAATACAAGAGAAAGGCTGATTTGTTGCTGAAAGAATTAGAAGAAAAGAACAAAAGGGTGATGGCAGAAACTCAGTAGTGTGGTGGCTACAGATGAAGAAATGTCCTCTCTGAAGCAGTAATGGTATTCAGTTGTTTATCTTAAAATTAATGTAATTAGACTAAATTCAAGGATATTAAGTTTTTCAAAAAGTATTTGAAAATTATTGTCATAGCTGGAAACTAATTTTATTTTTTAGTCCTTGTGTATGAGGGGGAAATATGGAAAATGTCAAGGAATTTTAAAATCTGAATTTGGCCTGTCACCTGACTTGCAATTATACAACATGGCTAAACATGCATATACCTTGTCCACAGAAGAGAAGTTAGTTTCCTCTGAAATCTCATGATACTGTTGAGAACAAAGTGTACAACATAGACATGCCACCATTACGAGGATGTTTTGTTGATTATGTTGTTATTAGGGTGAGTGTAAGTAGCACCAGCAATGCAGAATAAAACTTATTTGTAAACGATCAGCTTTACTGTGCAGTACAAGGTGTGTAATTTTAAGCTTCTATATGAGAGGTGGAGATTTCAAATCCCACTGTTGGCAGCCCTGAAGATGGTATTCTGTGGTTTCCTCATCTAAAATTCTGGGGCTGTACCTTAGTTGAGGCCATGACTGCTTTTTTCCCAGTTCTAGCCTTTTCTTATCTCATTGTCTCTGAAAATCTATCCAAGTTAATGTAATGGTAAGCTGCTAGCAAACAAAGAAAACTTTGTAGTATCTCTGTTGTTTAGTTGCAGTAAATAACAGCACAGGGTGTGCACAAAGTCTGTATACCCCTATATTAAAGTAAATTAAACTCAAACTGACATGATATAAAAGTACATATATGCATTGTTTATTTCTTCTTACATCTTAAGAATTTAAAAAATCTGTATGTGTCCCTCCATGGACACAGCTGAATATACCGCCATGTTCTGATGCTCATATTAAGCAACATCCTTGGGGTCACTGTCTGGAAAGCTTCGCGCACCGCATTTTTCAGGTCATCAATTCCAACATACCGCTACTTCCTCACCTGTTTCTTGATGTAAACCCAGAGTGCGTTCTCAGATGTTGTTAGATCAGGGTTCCTCGGTGGCCATGGAAGAGGAGCTGGATCGTTGTCCGATCCTTCACCAATCCAGCGATTCCCAAAGACTACGTTCAGTCATTGTCGAACAGCCACTGCGCGGTGAACCAGCACCCCATCGTGTTAAAACCAAACGATGTCTAAGATTCCCTCATTTTGCAGCTGCGGGATGAGCCAGTAACTGTTCTGATTAACAGAACGATCAAAAAAATATGGGCCAGACAGATATGTTTGTGTCATTCTGGCCCAGATCATGGCTTGAGGTGGGTTTTGCTTGATTTCTTGAAAAAATTTGGATTGTCTTTTCCCCAAAAATAAACATTGCGACTAAGGGAGCTGCGATAAATCGCACGTTCGTCACTGAACATGACTACTGCCTTCTGAGCCATTGTTTGGATTGTTGCAGTATCCAACCACAAGCATCAATACGTCTCTCCAAATTATCATCTGATAATTTATTAATACTCAATGGACGCCATCACCTCATTTTCAGATCCACTTTGATGTGTTTCCTCATGGTTGATTCTGGTATCCCTAACTCTGACACACATTTCTGTATGGATTTGACCGGAGATGGTTCGATAGATTTCTCCACGTCAGCACAAAGTTCAAGTCTGATTGATGGTCTTCCACTTCTCGGCACGTCGCGAACACTGCCCGTTAAAAAGGCTTTCTTTTCCCGTGCTAACAACATCATCTTTGTCAGTGCTGCCTTCACAAACTGCACAACGAAATTGTCCCTCATATTTTTAATTGATTTGCCACTAATATTATGCCCATGAATCCACACAGCGGCCATCAAATGTTCCACAATCGTATAATCACTTGTACCAGCCATTATTTCAATATCTTGGCACCAACTGCTGTCAACGAACAAAATCGATAACAACGGGTATCTGACAATAGAAACGAATAATGAGAAGGGGTATACAGACTTTGTTGCAAACTCTGTAGAAACCTTCCAGTTGATGTATGTGACAGCCCTTTGACAATTGGGATATGAGTGGAGTCAATGACAGGCACTATTCTACAGCAAGATTAAAAAAATGATGTTTCATTACCTTGCAAGACAGTGCAATCTACATACTTCAAGAAATTGTATTCCATCCCTAAAACAAAGACAATTGATAAACTAAGAATGGCTCAGGGATCGAGTTAGTGCCTTGTCGACAGTTGATCTGTATTACATTTATTCATTTTTAACATCCGTATTGACGTAAATACTCGAATCAGTAATTGAGTAGAGTCTGCCCTTTTTAATACCAGATATTGTATGATCTTTAAAAGAAATTCATTTTTCAACTAATTTATATTAAAAGTACATGTTTTGTCCCTCATTGGAGACATCTTCAGCTTGTGCAAGATATATATTCCAAATTAAATAACAAATAAACACTCTAAAATCATTTAAAAGTTAGAAACACTATATATAACACTATTGTCTTCCTTGTTCTGCTTTTTAATGGACAGTTCTTGTTTGCACAGTACGTCTTACACTAATGGTAGGTATTTCAGTTCATCAAAGATGATTTCAATCAATCAATATTGATCTGCATTTAGGGCAGTCGCCCAGGTGGCAGATTCTCTATCTGTTGCTTTCCTAGCCTTTTCCTAAATGATTTCAAAGAAATTGGAAATTTATTGAACGTCTCCCTTGGTAAGTTATTCCAATCCCTAACTCCCCTTCCTATAAATGAATATTTGCCCCAGTTTGTCCTCTTGAATTCCAACTTTATCTTCATATTGTGATCTTTCCTACTTTTGTAAACGCCACTCAAACTTATTCGTCTACTAATGTCATTCCACGCCATCTCTCCCCTGACAGCTCGGAACATACCACTTAGTCGAGCAGCTCTTCTTCTTTCTCTCAATTCTTCCCAACCCAAACTTTGCAACATTTTTGTAACGCTACTCTTTTGTCGGAAATCACCCAGAACAAATCGAGCTGCTTTTCTTTGGATTTTTTCCAGTTCTTGAATCAGGTAATCCTGGTGAGGGTCGCATACACTGGAACCATACTCTAGTTGGGGTCTTACCAGAGACTTATATGCCCTCTCCTTTACATCCTTACTACAACCCCTAAATACTCTCATAACCATGTGCAGAGATCTGTACCCTTTATTTACAATCCCATTTATGTGATTACCCCAATGAAGATCTTTCCTTATATTAACACCTAGATACTTACAATGATCCCCAAAAGGAACTTTCACCCCATCAACGCAGTAATTAAAACTGAGAGGACTTTTCCTATTTGTGAAACTCACAACCTCACTTTTAACCCCGTTTATCAACATACCATTGCCTGCTATCCATCTCACCCATTGCCTGCTGTCCATGTCACAACATTTTCGAGGTCACGTTGCAGTTGCTCACAATCTTGTAACTTATTTATCACTCTATAGAGAATAACATCATCCGCAAAAAGCCTTACCTCTGATTCCACTCCTTTACTCATATCATTTATATATATAAGAAAACATAAAGGTCCGATAATACTGCCTTGAGGAATTCCCCTCTTAATTATTACAGGATCAGATAAAGCTTCACCTACTCTAATTCTCTGAGATCTGTTTTCTAGAAATATAGCAACCCATTCCGTTAGTCTTTTGTCTAGTCTAATTGCACTCATTTTTGCCAGTAGTCTCCCATGATCCACCCTATCAAATGCTTTAGACAGGTCAATCACAATACAGTCCATTTGACCTCCAGAATCCAAGATATCTGCTATATCTTAATGAAATCCTACAAGTTGAGCTTCAGTGGAATAACCTTTCCTAAAACCAAATTGCCTTCTATTGAACCAGTTATGGATTTAATATGATATTTAAAAGTTTTAGGATTAAAATCTCTTCTTGGAAGTTGTTTCTTTGTATTTAATATTTTAAAATTCAACAAGACACTAATATTATACCAGTTGTTCAGTGTTGGCAACTTTAAATGAATATGCGTGTGACACACTATTCACAACAAAACTTCACGACTGCATTAAAAAGTAATGCAGTGTTATAGAGTTACAGATATGGCTTGAATAAAACTGCACCTCGATTAATCAGAGCTTGGATTATTTGTGTTATACTGTATTAAAATACAGGTTCACAAAACATGAACTCAGAATTTAATTTTGTAAGCTTATTGTATTTTTCTTGGGAATCATATTTCCAAAATTCTTCTCTTAATGACCAGACCTGTAAGAACAGACCACACCACAGAGTTTTCTCATTCTCAAAGAATGCATTATCCGTAGAGATCATAGTAATTTCCCTGTGATGTTTCTTGTCTCTGTCTGATTGGGAAATAAATATTTTATTATTTGAAGTCACTGAATTTAAATTCAAATTCATGGTACTTGTGTTCTTGCAACTGGGAAGTAATCAAAATTGTTTTGTAGAAGATTAGTAATTCATCAGTTGAAAATTATTTTGGCAGGTAGGAATCAAAACGGTCATGTCACTAACAGACACCTCTCGGAGTTTGAATAATTCTCGTTCAGTAATTGATAAAAAAAACAGTGCTTCAGTTTACATGTTGACCAGGTTTGATATATCGTATGTGATTTGCCAATGAAGAGAAAAGCACTGATGTCTTCGTCCGTTTATTTCATCGTACCCATAGCATTTTTAGAAATTTCAAAATTTAATATTGTCGCTTTTAAGGAATCGGTAAGATTAGTTTTACAGTATATATAAATGTAATATGTGTAATGGATTGTGGGAGAGGTCAAGTGTATTAGGAACTGGATGGGGAAGAGAGGATCTGAGGCAGTTGGTGAAAATAAATAACTGAGATGCCAGACATTATCAGATTATAAAAGAGCAGGACATATTGAGCAGAATATTGAACTGATTTATCAATACCTACCCTTCAGTCAGAGGCTGAGGATATATGTTGTTGTTTTTTTTTTTTTTTTTTATTGTGGCCATTGTTTAGTTCATAAACCAAACTGATAATTTATTTTTTACTTTACAGGGAGATAAATGATCTTCCTGGTAGTCAGCTGTTGCTCGGGAAGGAACGTACGTTAACTTGCCCAGTTACGAGTGAAGTCTGTGATAAATCCAGTCGGGAGACAGTGGATAGTGACTCCATAATCAAGGACTCGGATTGTGAAGAGAGGGTTTCTGGCAACGAAAGTGCCGATGTCCATATGAATGGTCACTTGAATGAAGACCAGTTATCTTGTGAAAACTGTAGTGCTACCTTTACACAGGAAGAAGATTTGAAAACTCATGTAAATCTTGTGCATATGAAATCAAGTGAATGTCTTCCATGGATTCTTAAATGTGAAGTGTGCAGGACCAGTTTTCATTCTAAACCAAAATTTCTGGTGCATATGAAACGATTCCATGGAAGAGACACAAAACCTTCTAACAAGACGGTGAAGTAGATTGTGTCAGTACTTAGTGTTTTGATCTTCGTGGTCACATGGTTACCATGTGTGTACATACTTTGCTTTTGTTAGTATTGACTGTTTTCCGTGTATTATTATGTTATGGTAATTGTACACAGCTTTGTAATATTTCCTATGGGATAAAAATGAACTAACATGAGTGGAATTCTGAAAACAGCTCAAAAAACGAAATACTTTAGATCAATGTGTTATGGAATGTTTTTCTATTTTGCTGGCTAACTTCCATAAGTATTGTGTCACAATGAATTTCATGTGCCAGAATATGATACCCATTGTGAAGATGTGTAAATTTAATACTGTAAATTACTTGCTGATGTTAGCTTTTTGTAAAACTGTAACTTAGTATGGAAATGAAAGTTTGTATGTGCTGTTTTTCTCAATAGAAAGAACTTTGTAATGTTGTCATAGTGTCATGTCTCATTGATTTTGGCTTATCAAAGTGTCAACAAATTAAATGTAGGCAGCATTGTTTAAAGTACTTCAAAACTTATGACTTGTATTTAAATAGATGATTAAACAACTCATATGGTTTTCGTTAGCAAAACTTTTTTTTTTTTTTTTTTAAGGAGAGTATGCATTGAAATAATGCTGAAACGAACGTGACATTTTCATTGTACCTGCCATAATATGAAAGACAGAAATGCACAAATGTTACTATGTGATTCCTATAAATTAAAGGTAATTGGATTTAGACCACTCATTTGCTGTAAGTGAGTGTGTGTTATTTTTCCAGGTGTAGTTAAAAATGTCATTACATAAGTGCTGTATACACTCCTTTTGAAGTATAGCCTCCAGAAATTAAGTACAGTAGAACCTTGTTTATCCTAAATAAAGAGGGTGGAGCCACTTCGGTTGACGTGTTTTTTCGGATGACACATGGTCAATATTTTTGGAAGTTAAATGTCGAAATAAAAATGCATAACCTCTGTTAAGCAAAGGTGCGTACTGTATATTAACATTAAAATGTTTACATAATGTCACTTGTATAAAATCAGTGATTTTCTTCTGAATTTTCTTGGTGCAGCGCTGTTGTGCAGCTATGTCGCACCACCGTTTAATCAACAATACATCAGCTGGTGTAAATTCATTGCTTTGTTCAACAGAGCGCAAAGCAATTTGAAATAATGAAACAATTTAATTTGCAATGGGGTAAAAAAAAAGCATTGTAACTGCAGTATAAAACCACAAGGCTAGTGTAACGACCTTGGATGAAAGAAAAATATGAATGGGGAAGGGTCGCTGGACTTCTCTGGTTTCCTAACAGAAGCTACAGTATAGTCCGAACAGTAAACAAGATGAAACTCCCGCAACTGGAGAGCGTTAACGTCAGTTTACATAATCTTCATGACGAATAATACAGTAATAATTCCTGCTTGTTCAAGAAAAACTGTATCATGGAACGAACTAGATGGTAAGAAACTGTTTTATGCTACACGTGCATTCTGGTATAAGTAATGATATAAAAATAGGGTTTGCCTAGTAGCTCTTAGCACATATAGTAAGAGAATTACTAATATCGACGGCTAAGAACGAGAGGGTAAAAACAAAATATTAAAATGCAATCTTGCCAGAGCATTTTGGTTAAGCGGGGTTCTACTGTATTCTAAACCTCCCTTTTTTATTTTTCTCCAAATTCTCTCCAGCAGGAGCCTCCGTGGCTCAGAAGGCAGTGCGCCAGCCTCTCACCGCTGGATTCCGTGGTTCAAATCCTGGTCACTCCATGAGAGATTTGTGCTGGACAAAGCGGAGGCAATACAGGTTTTTCTCCGGGTACCCTGGTTTTCCCTGT
This sequence comes from Anabrus simplex, assembly GCF_040414725.1. Taxonomy (NCBI): domain Eukaryota; kingdom Metazoa; phylum Arthropoda; class Insecta; order Orthoptera; family Tettigoniidae; genus Anabrus; species Anabrus simplex. The sequence continues at coordinate 336,232,659 of NC_090270.1, forward strand.
CATCTTTCATTCCAGCAACACACTCCATCATCATTTCATTTCATCTGACAGTCATTAATCATTGCCCCAGAGGAGTGTGATAGGCTTCGGCAGCCGGCACAATTCCTATCCTTGCTGGAAGATGGGGGCTTCATTCCATCCCTGACCCGGTCACTGACTGGAAAACAGGTTGTAGGTTTTCATTTTTCTCTCCAGCAATGACCCACCATTCCACATCCCTCAGCACCACCTTGGCTACACTATACTTCCCATCTACAACTTGGCTCTCTTCTATTTCCTCGCTTTTGCCCTTTCAACTTTTTCAAAGATCCATATTGAAAACAAACATCTCAACACTTTCCATCAACATTATTCTGTTCACACTTATTTCAACAGAACTGAATTCAAGAAGATTCTCCAAGTATTAATATTTCAAGTGTTTAACCTAGTATTTTACGAAGTGCATTCCTTAAATTGGAAGAAAACATTGAGAATAATTTGAACTTACACCAGAACAAATATGATCATAATGAGTGTTTATCATTCAGTTCCTTACTTGTCTTGCACCAAATGTCAACAACACACTCTTATTTTATAAATTTTATCTAATTTATGTCTTGCCTTAACTTAATGATTTTGCCTGGTGATGCCGGGCTGAGTGGCTCAGACGGTTGAGCGCTGGCCTTTTGACCCCAACTTGGCAGGTTCGATCCTGGCTCAGTCTGGTGGTATTTGAAGGTGCTCAAATACGTCAGCCTCGTGTCGGCAGATTTACTGGCACGTAAAAGAACTCCTGTGGGACAAAATTCCGGCACTTCGGCATCTCCGAAAACCGTAAAAGAGTAGTTAGTGGGACGTAAAACAAATAGCATTATTATTGCCTAATGATGGTCTCTAACAAGACTAAAACTAATTTCAAATACATGTAACTCTTTACTTTATACAGTACTTCTCTGTCAGGTCATCAGTCCAAATAGCACCACCAAAGGTTATGCGGGTACGGGGAAACTGTAACAACAGATGGTAGCACCAAAATGAAGCGTGCTAGGCAAGACAAAGTGTGAGGTAGTTTGCCATCGCTTTCCTCACTGGGCCAGAATGTGCTATTACAGCATTTCATAACAATCACACACACTGGTGAATGTCATCACTCAGCACCACCCATACCCCAGCAGCCTTCCGTATTGTCACAGCCATGGATGTGACTGGGACTTCGGTAGAAGCTATGCTTTGCTCTGGTCTGTGCCAAAAGCCAGATGCTAAAGTACTGCATCTATCAAGAAGTGGCAGCGGGTGGGAGCAGTACTTATAGAAGTTGTTTTAACAAGCTCAAGTGATTACAAGATATTAGAATCATTCCGTATTGACAGTTTTCACTTTACAAAGGAAATTTAATATGTCCTCCTATTCAATACATGCACATCTCCATCATTACTCCCATCAAGTGACTTGCAGAGGTATGCACCTTGAGTCACCAACAGTTGATATTATAGATGTTGATTCCCATAGGGAACATGAAATATTTGTCCCGAATGAATAAACTTATAATACCAATATAGTTGGTCCGTTATTGGACATTATAAATTTTCCAGCTAACTCATTCCCGGTTGCCAGCATTTCGCCCCAGAGTGCTAAGTTGGGCTCATCAGTTGGTAAATAGTGCACTGGCACTGCCAGTTGCTAAGAAAAAGCAACAAAGAACTTAAAATGGTGCCCTAAAATGTAATAGTCTGATAATAGGTAGCCATGATTCACTGAGGTTGTAGCCTTTATCGCGGTTGAAATTATGTGGGTGTTTACGTATTTCAACCGCCTCCCTGACGATTCTGGGGTGATATTGTTTTATACAGGCAAGAATATCCACTCCTTGAAATATATCATCATGACCAGGTGTTAAGGCATGATCAGCAACAGCTGATTTATCAGGTTGGTTGAGTCTGATACACCTGTTATGTTCTTTGATGCAAGTACATATCGTTCTCAGTCTGCCCAATATAAACCTTGCCACAAGTACAGGGAACTCTGTAGATACCAGGTTGTTTCAATTTAGGCAGACTGTCTTTTGTTACTCACAGGAGTTGTCTAATCTTAATTGAAGTTCCAAATACAGTTCGTACATTGTACCTCTGTAAGATTTTAGCAATACGATCCATCGTCTTGCGTATATAAGGTAGGTAAGCTGTTCCTTATACATCTTTTCCTTAACAGGCGTCCGATTATGTGTTGGTTTCAGAACCATAGAGATCAAAGCTTTGCTGTAACCGTTGCTCTCAAAGGACCAAAGGTGGTTCTCAAGGTGTTAATTTCCTCTTGTAGAGCTGACACTTCACAAATCCTCCTGGCCCTGGTAATTAGAGTTGTAAGGATACCATGTTTCTGGGCATGAAGATATCGTAAGCCTACACACACCAATAGATATGGAAGCCATATTTTCCAGTGTTGACTTATTGTAACCAAATCATTTCAGTTTGTGTTTTCAACAAACTGAAAAGCTTTAAAGTTACTAAGAGGAACAACAATGCAAAATTTCTACGGGACCTTCTGAGAAGAAATAACTAATTACAACCCACCCATCATTTGTTTCCAATGCCCTGACAGAACATTAAAGGCCAACTGCAACATCCTGAAGCAGTTCTTCGAGAAGCTACATAACTGTGAACCATCTACAGAGAAACTCCAATTCGACATACCTGCCCAAAAGCAGGACTTGGTTCCACCATCACATGATGAGATGTGAAACATCAATTACACCACAAAAACAGTATAGTAGCAGGTGAATACGGCGTAATCGCCAAGATGCTCAAGATTGGAAGTGAACTCTTGTTTGACTGCCTACTAGCTATCATTGCAAAAATATGAGAGAGCAGAATCACACCTGCAGCTTAGAAAATTGCCTCAATTCACCCATTGGTCAAGGAGACAGATCCAAACAATTATTAAGGGATTTCCCTCTTGCCAGTTGGCTACAAAGTGCTGTCGCATGTCCTCCTTACCAGATTGCAGCAACAGAGAGAACATAAGATATGCGAATAACAGGCTGGCTTCCGACTGCTTAGCTCTTGCACAGAACAGATCTGGAGCCAATTGAAACACACAGTGGTCACTTCTGTAGACTTCAAAAAACATACAACTCGATTGACCGCTCCACCCTGTTTAATGTACTACGGGAATACGGTGTAGACAAAATAACTGCATGAATCCAATATACTTTGACAGACAACATCTAAAGTGAAATTCATAGGCGAAATTAGAACAAGAGTACGGCAAGGTGATGTGTTGTCACCACTCCTCTTTAAGATAGTACTAGATAAGATAGTTAAAACAAGGGAGAAAGAAATACCAGGAAAAAATATGGGAACAAAAGGTAGGCAGATGAACCTAAAATGTCTTTCCTTTACTGATGAACTTGAAATGGCGTATGGCTTTTAGTGCCAGGAGTGTCCGAGGACAAGTTTGGCTTGCCAGATGCAGGTCTTTTGATTTGACTCCCGTAGGCGACCTGCACGTCATGATAAGGATGATATGATGATGAAGACGACACATACACCCAGTCCCCGTGCCAGCGAAATTAACAAATTATGGTTAAAATTCCCGACCCCACCGGGGAATTGAACCCGGGACCCCTGTTATTAGGTGGTCAAATTAATAAATTAACTTATTGTTATTATTCGAACACCAGACAAGTTAATCACTTCCAGTACTTGGGCAAATTTATCGGAAACACTGCCAACAAAAGGGTAGCCAGTAAAACCTGCGCAGAAAAGTTGCATAAAGCCAACAATCATCTGAAATATCTACAACAAGAGATCAGTTTCCACCAGGGCAAACTCCATCACTACCACACAGTCATTCTTCCACGAGCCCTATGTGACCGAGATATCATCATTAACCACCAAAATCAAGACATGAAGAAAATGGAACGGCAGATACTAAGGAAAATATTCGGATCAAAGGTCCAAGATGGTATCTGGATGCGCAAAAGCTCTGAATAACTTTATTAACTGGCCAAACTATTCACTTCAGTCATGAAAAAGACATATGAAATTCTACGGACATATAGCACGAATAGACAATTTACGATTGACCAAGAAAATCTTCATAATCAGTGGAACCCACCATACCAAAGTACACTGCCTTAGTGATGGGCAGTCTGAGAAGAGGTCGCGAGACTAGCACAAGCACCTTTTACAAGAAATTTTGAGAGATCTTGAGAGCGTTGTCCACGCATTGTGCGGCAAGCAGCGTGTCGTAGGCCTACAGGTAGATAGAGCTGAATGTTGTTTGTGCCGAGTATCCGAATAATCAACCAGGGGCCTTCTCCATTTTGTAAATACGAGTCAACAAGTGACCAGGCCGTTCATTTCTTTTGTTCCTACCGAAGTCTATTTTGACCCAGTATATCATCATAATAATAATCGTATGGCCTCAGCTACCGTGTGCAGACATTTCAATTTGACGCCATCTGGCTGTCTGCTCGTCAATTTTGACGTTCCGTTTTACTCTAGGCCCACTAGATGGCAGACCGAGTAAACCAAAACTCTCTTGGGTGTCTATGGCTGAGATTTAATGAATTTTGTTGGGTAAACACCAAATGTGTCACCAGAGATCTTTTACATGCCGACATCGTACGACATGGAGTGTCGAATGGACTTTTTTCCACCCTTCAAAAATCCGACTACCTCTGCCGGGTTTGAACCCGCTATCTTGGGATCCGGAGGCCGACACTCTACCACTGATCCACAGAAAAGGATACACATTTTGGCATTGTATGCAGCAGTGAGTACACGACTCAGTTGGGCTAAGTTCAGAAACTGATGGCTATTGCAGGTGTACATCTTTATCACTCATAATTTATCACACCCCACATTCAATATCCATTTGACCCGTGCTTATGTTTACCGATATTTTGGTGACATTTAATTCCTTACTATGTTAAAGAGTATTTGCATCATAATTAGGTACTTCGGTGTATGACTGCGCAATGTTGTGATTGTGTGTAATTGTACGTGACAACTTTAAGACGATGTCTGAAATGCAGTGCAAGTCGCGGATGTGGGATTATCTGGAAGAGATGCCACATAGCACAGGCCGCTGTGTTGTTTGTTCAAAAGAAAGTAAAATACGTCAGCAGAAATACTTCTGGGATGATCCGGCTCTTAAAAACACACATCACTGAAGGGGAATCATCACAGAGAACAACATCTGCCTGGTCTGCATCGCAAGAAGCTACCCTGTCATGTGAGGTATCCAGGAATGTGTACATCCGGTCTACAGTTATAAAAATTATACAGGGCCATTCAGCTAAGATGTCCACCTCAAATAAGTCTTCAACCATTTAAGGTACTGACATTCTGTTTTCACTTTTGTTAATGTTATTACGGGGCTCATAGTTGAACATGCAGTAATTTTCCAGGCTTTTGACAAAATTTATCGGCACATGTTCTGAGGAATCATTTTGATCGCCTATTGAACAGGACAGAAGCCGATCAGAGAACAAAAGAACCAGCTGTTGAATCCTGCACAGAGGAACCTCCCATTACGTGGGCAGAAACAGAAGATGCCACAAGGGAAATCTCCAGGAATCAAAGTCAGCACGGACATGATTAAAGCAGCATGAGTCCAGGGTAGTGCTCAATGCAGTTTGGAAAGATGGCAAAATACCTACTGATTGGAGCAAGGGTGTCATTATCCCCCAGTTAAGAAAGGAAATCGCCCAAAAATGCTTCAACTACCGGGGAATAACACTGCTTTCTCCTGGGCTTAAGATTCTTGAGGAAATCTTAGAGCCACTGTTTGAAAAGGAACAGTATCGCTTCAGGCCTAACAGGTCCACAACAGACCTAATCTTCAGTGTCCGTATGTTAATGGAAATATATTGGGAAAAAGGCAAAGCTCTGTTTATGGTTTTCCTTGAAGTTGAGAAGGCATATATGACAACATTGCAAGAGTGAAGATATGGGAATGCCTGAGAAAAAGGAATATGCCAGAGGGACTGGTGAGGAAAGTTCAGATGCTGTATGAGAACTGTACTAGCTGTGTGTGATTGGGTGACGGACATTCATCCTGGTTCAAGACCGAAAGTGGAGTCCAGCAAGGCAGTGCATTATCCCCATTATTATTTATCACCATCATGGATGACATAATGAAGAACATCAAGAAAACCTCTGGTGAACTAAGTGCAATGGCCTTCGCTGATGTTATGATCTGGGGAGAAACTGAGGAAGAAGTACAGTCGAGACTCAGTGAATGGAAGGGTAAGTTCCAGGAGTTCAATCTCAAGATGAGCAAACTCAAAACAGTAGTGATGGCAATAAACAGAGGGACGACCAGTGAACATCATGCTAGGAAACCATCCACTAGAAAGTGTGGAAAGCTTTACCTCCGTATACAACAATACGCCCTGAGGAATCGTCACTCATTTCGTGTTACAGATAGACACAATGAATGTATGTATGCTTACCAACTCTCCATTGTTACCAACCATTCTCACATTTGCAACAAACAATACTGGATGTTGTACACAAAAGTCAATAACTTGAAATAACTGAATACCATCATAAGAATATGAGTTACTCGTGGACAAAGGGCACCTATTTTATATCCATTACGATTCTGAGAAGAATATTTGTTTTTCTATGGCACATCAAAGCATGTTTCTAACCAAATAAAAGATATTCTCATTTAAATGTACAAAATAGAGATTGCAGATTTCTAATTACAATATTAACAAAAGGTAAACATTTGTTTAATACCCACCTTCCCCTGTTGTCCATCTAGGGTTAACCTGGAACCAACCAAGATTTATTTTTTGATAATCAACTTGTAACTTTTTATTTTTATTGCTACTGGCATTACGTTGCACCGACACAGATAGATCTTATGGCGACGATGGGATAGGAAAGGCCTAGGAGTTGGAAGAAAATGGCCGTGGCCTTAATTAAGGTACAGCCCCAGCATTCGCCTGGTGAGAAAATGGGAAACCGCGTCCCTAACAGCACAGCCAGCTCGCCCGCTACTTGTAACTTTCAGCATTTGTTATTGTGCTTATGCAGGATCAAGAAAAAACATATTTTTATTCATTTGACATGCAACTTAAAAGGCCGTATACATGGTTTTTCCCTTCAATATGTTCATTTTTTTTTATGTTCCAGAAATTTTAGAAATACCCTGATGTTTGAATTTTGGGCAGTGCTATGATTTTATAAGGGTTGTAAATGACCTGAGTTGTTAATTTTATGAGGAAATGAATTTACGCTGTAAATAATACAAAATCTTACAAGCTACCCAAATTACTTACGAGATAAACAGACAATCCATATGAGGAACTATAGCTGCAGTATGCACAAAGAAGTTGTCTCTTGATAATTACTGCACTAATAATGGTGTTCTGAAAGGTAAATACACAGTATTTATTACCGTACCTTTGTGTATGATGATGAATCAGGGAAACAGCCTACACATAAACTTACATTCCACTTCTTGCACTGGGTTCTAGGTCTAGCAGGGCAAGTTTCTGACGCACATCTTCTCTTTGCTTCTGGAATTGTAGAAGGCTAATGATGCATTCCATCGTACCAATGCGCCTGCACTGCATCAGGTCCAAAACTGCAAAGTCTACCTAACAAGGGAGCAGCTTTATAGCATGTGAGATTAATCTGGACAATTGCTAGTCAAAAATCAAGGTGAGAAATGCTCTCTCCAGACCTGTGTTTCAGTTGCCATAAATCGAGGACAAATTTGGGCAAATATTCACTTACAGGAAGAGGAGTTAGGACTGGAATAATTTATATTAAAAAAATTTCCAAATTCTTTTAAATTATTTAAAAAAAGACTGATAGGAAATCTGCCGCCTGGGTGACTGCCCTAAATGCAGATCAGTAGTGCCTAATTGACGGAATTTTTATTATTTTTAGGGCTTCATCAGTGTCTCCATAGAACTTTTCAATATTATCATCAGCCATATCACATGTGGGAGCATACATTTCAGTGGTATTTGTATCAAAAAGTTTTGAGTTAAACTTGATCAATAAAACTCTGCCTGATAGTGGAATGATAGCCTTAACTGCATTATTTTCTAACAACTCCATTTAGATTATTTGGTTCATAGTTTCCTGAGAAATAGAGAAATGATTCTGCAACTACCTGATTCTGGCTATCTCACTTTGCCTTTCCATCAGATGTAATGATCTATTGTTTAATTCGGCTTGAAGTGAATGTCCCCATGTTTCTTGTATTTTATGTGCTCTCGACACAGACACCAACACCAGGTCTGGCGTCTCCTTCAATCTACTCGTGTATATATATATAAACTATTACTCATATATTCTAGTGGTTCATGTTTGTGGATTACTGTAGTCACGTCCTAGTTCGTGAACCATGGGCAACGGCTGAGTGGCCTAGTAAGTGGTCCTGAGAGTCGGGATACCAGTTGCTATGGAATGGGAGTGGGCATCTCGGACATATTCTGAGTCGTGGCCCTCCTTGTGCTCAGGCGGCTAGGACTATATAATTCACCGGTGGTCCATAACCCAGACTCACTTGGACTATGTGCAAATAGGGTAGCATCCTGCTTCATGAATTTACCGAGCTCAGAATACTTTAAGCAAGCCTCGGACCTATGGGAGTAATGGAGTCCCACTCCCATTTGACAGGCGAGGGACTCCTTGGAAACAACTTGGCGAACGAAATGGAATTCGATGGGGAGCTATCAATATTAATGGGGCTTATGGAAGAAAGAAAGTAGAACTGGCTGAGTCAGCAAAGAGGATGCATTTGGATGTGCTAGGAGTAAGTGATGTTCGGGTAAGGGGAGATAACGAGGAAGAGATACGAGATTATAAAGTGTACTTGACGGGTGTTAGAAAGGGAAGGGCAGAGTCTGGGGTAGGGCTCTTTATCAGGAATACCATTGCACGCAACATAGTTTCTGTTAGGCATGTAAATGAACGAATGATGTGGGTAGATTTGTCAGTTGCAGGAATTAGGACTAGAATTGTGTCCGTGTATTCACCATGTGAGGGTGCAGATGAGGATGAAGTGGACAAGTTTAATGAAGCATTGAGTGACATCGTGGTCAGGGTCAACAGCAAGGATAGAATAGTGCTAATGGGCGATTTCAATGCGAGAGTTGGGAATAGAACAGAAGGACACGAAAGGGTGATTGGTAAATGTGGGGAAGATATGGAAGCTAATGGGAATGGGAAGCGTTTGCTGGACTTGTGTGCTAGTATGGGTTTAGCTGTTACGAATACATTCTTCAAGCATAAGGCTATTCACCGCTACACATGGGAGGCTAGGGGTACCAGATCCATAATAGACTATATCTTAACAGACTTCGAATTCAGGAAATCTGTTAGGAATGTACGAGTTTTCCGGGGATTTTTCGATGATACAGACCACTATCTGATCTGTAGTGAACTAAGTATCTCTAGGCCTAGGATAGAGAAAGTGAAATCTGTCTGCAAACGAATAAGGGTAGAAAATCTCCAGGACGAGGAAATTAGACAGAAGTACATGGATATGATTAGTGAGAAGTTTCAAACAGTAGACAGTAAGCAGGTTCAGGATATAGAAAGTGAATGGGTGGCCTACAGGGATGCTGTAGTAGAAACAGCAAGGGAATGCCTAGGAACAACTGTGTGTAAAGATGGGAAAAGGCTAACATCTTGGTGGAATGTTGAAGTGAGAGCAGCTTGTAAACGTAAAAAGAAGGCTTATCAGAAATGGCTCCAATCAAGGGCCGAGGCAGACAGGGATTTGTACGTAGATGAAAGAAACAGAGCGAAACAAATAGCTGCTGAATCCAAAAAGAAGTCGTGGGAAGATTTTGGTAACAACCTGGAAAGGCTAGGTCAAGCAGCAGGGAAACCTTTCTGGACAGTAATAAAGAATCTTAGGAAGGGAGGGAAAAAGGAAATGAACAGTGTTTTGAGTAATTCAGGTGAACTCATAATAGATCCAGGGAATCACTGGAGAGGTGGAGGGAATATTTTGAACATCTTCTCAATGTAAAAGGAAATTCTCATGATGGTGTCGCAAACAACGGAGCTCGTCGGGAGGAGGAAAATAATGTTGGTGAAATTACGCTTGAGGAAATGAAAAGGATGGTAAGTAAACTCCATTGTCATAAAGCAGCAGGAATAGATGAAATTATACCTGAAATGGTGAAGTATAGTGGGAAGGCAGGAATGAAATGGCTTCACAAAATAATAAGATTAGCATGGAATGTTGGTAAGGTACCTTTAGATTGGACAAAAGCAGTAATTGCACCTATCTATAAGCAAGGGAACAGGAAGGATTGCAACAACTATCGAGGTATCTCATTGATTAGCATATCTGGCAAAGTATTCACTGGCATCTTGGAAAGGAGGGTGCGATCAGTCTTTGAGAGGAAGTTGGATGAAAACCAGTGTGGTTTCAGACCACAGAGAGGTTCTCAGGATCAGATTTTCAGTATGCGTCAGGTAATTGAAGTATGTTACGAGAGGAATAGGCAGTTGTGTTTATGTTTCGTAAATCTAGAGAAAGCATATGACAGGATACCGAGGGAAAAGATGTTCGCCATACTGGGGGAGTATGGAATTAAAGGTAGATTATTCAAATCAATCAAAGGCATTTGTGTTGATAGTTGTGTAGCCCTCTTCGTAATTGTTCTGGCGACTGACGGTGGTACGTCTATTCTAAGTAATCTCTATCTAAAACCTTGCATGACTTGTGGAATTTCTGATGTCGAAACTAGTAATCCATCTCATTTTGAAATTTTTATTTGTTAAAAACTACTCTTCTGCCTTTGGTTGAATAAAGCTTATCCATTATTATGCTCATCGGTCTTGTAGTATTTGGTTTCGCGCACTTCTGTAATCACTATGTACTTAAAATGTTTTCTTGAAATTAGTAATCTACTTGTGTAGGTTGTAGACTGTATGTGGGTGTGTTGCCAGTGATCATCTTCCATTTGTTGGTATTATGTTAAGTGGTAAAGTACGAGCATGGATTAATAACCTGAGAAGTTTATCTTCTTTTGCCTTAGTGCTTGGTTTAGTAGTCCTGGATTTGTTGATGGTGAGTTATTGCACCATGGATTTGTTAAGTTGATGAGTGGCGTGCTGTGGTGGAGTGTCTTGATTGTTTAGACTCTTGATATGTTAACATTTCTTCGGTGGGGTTTCTATGAGTCAATTTGGTTGTGTTATAGCACTCTGGTGGGTATGTATCCGCAACTCGTATAGTATGGTATGATCTTGGTGAGTGTAATTTGTGTTTACCCGCTTTCCCTGTTACTATTTCAAATTATTTTATTTATTAAATAAATTCTATTTATTTCCGTTTCAAAAGATATGTTGTTGTTCTTTTAAATAGTTGGCAATTTGATACTAGGTACCTTTATTATTTTCCACGGGTTTTGATGAGACACTCTTCCATCAGTTCAGGTAAGTCTCTTTCTAGTTTGTTTTGGTGATGTTTGAGGGTGTCTGATTACGCTTCCTATTTTGCCTTTTGAACTAGCTCATTTGTGTACCAGCTAGTTTGTTTTAATTTATTTTACTGCTGTTATCGTAGTGGTTGTGTGTTTGTCTACGATACGGGACATCCTGCACAACACTTTTAACAAGAGTCATTGACGACTTTGGAGCAGACTGATGTCTCACAAATAGACTGTGTGACTCTGGACTGGAGCAAAGCTTTTGACCAGGTGTCACATCAAAAACTTCTGTTAAAACTTAGCAATTACGGCATTCAGGGTAAACTGCTGTCATGGTTGAGGTCATTTTTGGTGGGTCGAAAGCAATGTGTTGTGTACGGAGGAGCCAAATAAGATCAAACCACAATTACTTCTGGAGTAATTCAGGGCAGTGTGATAGGGCGCCTCCTGTACACGATTTATGCTCTCAACTTACCGGATTGTGTAAATTCAACCCTGGCGCAGTATGCCGATGACACAGTTATTTACAGAGCCATGAAATACAGTGATGGTATTGTACAATTCCAATCGGATCTGGATAGTATAGCTCTGTGGTGTGAGGTAAATAAAATGTATATAAATATTAAGAAGTGTAAATATATAAGACTAAGCAGAGCTAAACAACCACTCCAGAACCAACCTACTCTATGTAGAATCCAACTGCCGACTTCTAACTCCATCAGGTTGCTCGGTATTCACATTACGGACAATATGAAATGGAATAAACACGTGGAGGGTAGTGAGGGGGAAGGCATACAGAGCGCTAGGTTTCGTCCGTAGATGTCTCTCGGGAGGAAGAAATAAAGCCCTACGAACGGCTTATATTTCTCTAGCACGGCCCATACTACTATATGACCTTCCTTCCTGGCATCCAACGACAACGAAAAATATGAGGAAACTAGAGGGTATCCAGCGACGAGCAGAACGTTCAATTAACAAACACATCCCCCTAAACACAGCCAGGTCATTGCCACCAGTGAACTTTTTATGTACACAAATAGACGTAGCCTTCCTTAGGAAATCTCTGACAGACAACACACACCTCTCCCTTTTCCACCGCCTGCAGCTCAATTACCACCCTGTTAAAAGAGGCCAAGGAGTTACCTTTGTCCCTCCCTTCGCTAGAACAACCTCATATTTAAATGGGTTTTACGCAAGGGCTGCTCGTACCTGGAACCTTCTACCATCTGAGGTAAAGCTGCTTCCTCTTCCTCACTTCCTCCGCAAAGTAAAGAAAATGTATATGTAAACAGAAACCCATATGCGATGTATATAACTTGTATAAAGTAGAATTGCAAGAAGGATGGGTGCAAGTACAGGTGTAGGTGGGTGAATGTGTATGCATGCGCGTGTGGGAGTGGTTGTGAATGAGTGTGTATACAGGGGTATGAGTGAGAGTGAGAGTATAAATGGCTGGGTCTTCTTACTCTAATATTTTCAGGATAAATCAAGATAATTATTATTCTAAGGGTACAGTGTTTGGAGTGTAAATATGTAAATTTAAAATTGTCTACATAAGTTTATATGTAAATATTCAGTAGAGTTTATGTACACATGTGGAGATGGAGGCACTTCTGTGTATGTGGGGCTTGCCCTTTCTCCATCTAACACCCCTAAATTGTACATGTACAATTTAAGGAAAATAAATAATAATAGTAATAATAATTGACTTTACATCCCACTGACTACTTTTACGATTATTGGAGGTGCCGAAGTGCTGGAATCGAGTGCTGTAGGAATTATTTTATGTGCCAGTAAATCTACCAGTGCGAGGCTGACACATTTGAGCACTTTCAAATAATACTGGACTGAGCCAGGTTAGGGTCAGAAAGGCAGAGCCTCAACAGTCTGAGCAATTCAGGTGGGAAAAGTTTGTAGATTAAGACGCTGTCTGTAATTTTCCGATAACGATTCATGGTTCACGAAAAGTGTTGCTACTCATTAGTTTCAGTATGGCCCTTGTACTTTACCTGGCATCTTACAAGATGATGTCAAAATCTGCAATAGTCGTACACATATATCAAGTGGTTTCTTTCATTAAAGGTATATTTTTGAAAGTCATTGCTATGACTTCAGGAACTGACAATTTCCACCGCACAAATCAAAGTCTAAATACTTACTGTATGACTTAACTGAGGATCAGATATTCTTAATTTCCATCTTTAGGCTTTATTCATTCTAACAGGAGAAAAACAAACTGATCTGCGCTTATTTTCATCAAGTCAAGATAATCATATCGCCAGCGACAAACACAGCTCTCCCAGAAGACATGGACCGAGTTGCTTCATACCTTACAAAAGTAAGCTGAATACTGAGCAGTCAGTGCTAACTAGACCTGCTCAGCCTCCACTAGATAATGCAATTATCAGAACTGTATGTTCTTATTTGTCATCATTTTCAATTCTCCATATCCAGTTCCTGACAGTTTGGGGGGTGTTGATGGCACTTCACCGTTGCCTCTCCTTCCACTACTCCTCTTCAGTAATTGTATTCCAGTCCAGTCTTCTTCTACTATTCTTGACCGAGTCCATCCATCTTGCTCTGCACCTCCCTCTTGCCCTCTTTCTTTCTATCTTAGCCTCCAACACTTCTTTTCGTATCTTTTCCTCCTCCATCCTCTTAACATGCCCAAACCATCTCAATTTATTCTCCTCCATCCTATCTCTCAGTTTTTCTATCCCTCTCTCTTATCTGACCTCAGTATTTCTTACTCTGTCTCTCCTTGTCTTCCCTACCACACTCCTCATGAACATCTCACTGGCCTGAATTTTACTCTCATTTCCTGCTATCAAAGTCCAAGTCTCTGATGCATACGTTAATATAAGGTTACAGTACATCTTATGCATTATTATTACTATACCTTTGATTTGTATTGATCAATATCCATATATTCTTCATTAACCCCCAGTTGAAATCAACAACTGGTAATACTCATTTAATTATGTATTGTTTATGGAAATATTTATATAATGCCTTATGAAAATACATCTCAGTCTTTTAAACTGCACTGCAGGAAGTCAGAGTCTGGAAATTGTGGACAGCTTTAAATACCTAGGAATTATTATTATTATTATTATTATTATTATTATTATTATTATTATCGTAAGGCATTTACAAGCATAATGTGTAAAAATATACAATTAACATACGAATTAAAATATAGAGGTAATTACACTAGAATGTCCAGCTTCGACAACCAGTCCACTGCACTTGGTGTCAATTCATGCAGAGCCCGTAAACCGTCCTTAAATGCTGACAGTGGACAGCTCTCAACAACATGAAGCAATGTTTGCTTCTCAGCACCACACTCACACGCAGCACTTTCACAATATCCCCACTTTGACATCAAATATCGGCACCTGCCGTGGTCTGTTCTGAAACAGTTGAGTTTTGACCACTCATGTCGAGGAAGATCGAAACCTGGCACTTTCTTTGTTGGGTCTTTAATCAGAAAGGCGTTGGTGGGTGGACATTGTTCCCATCGCTGTCTCCATTCTGCTGTTACACTGAATTTTTCATAGGAGTGTAGATCGTCCAGAGTGATTTCCTGGATTTCAACCTAATCACAGGTGGATCTCGTAAGGCATTGAACAAAAATGAGTTCCTGTGTGCAAAGGTCTTCTTGAGCAACTGTACTTCCGCTGCGTTTCTCCTCAGATCTGGAGGAGCAATGTTTGCTAAAACAGGTGCCCACTGAGTAGGAGTGGACCTCACTGTACCAGTAACAACTCTCATGGTTTCATTGAACTGTACGTCAATCTTGCTCGAATGTACGCTGTTTTCCCACACAGGAGTGCAGTACTCACCAGCCGAGTATGCTAGAGAAAGTGAAGCAGTGCGAAGAGTGTTTGCATCTGCACCCCAGTTGCTGCCCGCTAGTTCATGCAGCAGATTTACTCTTGTGCTCAGCTTCTTTGACAGATTCAAGCAATGCTGTTTGAACGACAAGGATCGATCCAGTGTGACACCCAGATATTTTGGGAAGAAGTTGTGGGAGACTTATGTTCCATTAAAAACCACATGTAGCTTCAAATTAGCTTCCATCTTATGCAAGTGGAATGCTATTTTACTAGGATTTGGCTGGAGTCTCCATTTGTGGAAATAGTCACATATGGTAGCTAGGTCCTCTGTAAATACATCCTCACAGTGTGCCAAATCCGTACTCTGAGAAATTAAAGCTAGATCGTCTGCAAACTGTATCTTCTTTGAAGTTGTTCTTGGCAGGTCATGGATGTAAAGATTGAATAGAATCGGAGATAAAACTTATTTAGAGATCTCCACCTGCTTCTTTCACAATTCAGAAATACAGCAAGTCGACAGTGGGATAACATGTTGTTTAGTAAGCATGCTAGCTTCTGACAAGGGATGACTTGAACAGTCCCTCTCTCCAGACCGTGTCATAGGCTGATGTAAGGTCGACAAAAGCTGCAGCAGTCTTCAGTCTTTTCTGGAATCCTGCTTCAATCTCTGTTGTCAGTGTTAACACCTGATCACAACAACTACGATCCTTTCTGAAACCCCCTTGCTCAACTGGGATGACTCTTTCTATTGCTTCCTGGATACAGTTAAGTATCATTCTTTCGAGCATCTTGTAGATTACGCTAAGGAGTGAAATTGGTCGATAATGTGAAGCATCAGTTCCTTCCTTTCCTGGTTTCGAGACTGCAATTTGGCTTGTTTTAACAAGGTAATTTACCAGTTCGTAGAATTTCATTGAAGAAGTTAACTAACCATTGTTTTGTACCAGGGGCTATGGCCTTCAGAAACTCAGGATAGATTTCATCCAGACCAGTAGCTTTATTTATCTTTATCTTGGATAGAGGCTTGTCCAGTTCTTCAATACTGAACTCACAGGAATACTCCGGATGGGATGTCAACTGTAATCTTCTTGTTCTTAGTTGCTTTTTAACACTCCTTGCGTGTACCTTGTCCATCTTCGCTCTAGAGACTTGTGTCAGTCTGGAGGCAATGGTGTTTGGGTTCATTGGCAAACTTCTGCATTTCATTGTAGGGTCACTACTAAGTTTTCTTATGAGGTTCCAGGCTTTACGACTAGAGTGTGTGAAGCCCATCTCTGCTGTAGTTCTGTGCCACTTCTCTCTCCTACATTTATTTAGAGCCCTTAGCAACTCATCAGCTGTCGTTTTATTAGGAGAGTTCTGATATTCGGTGTAGAGCTGATTACATTCTTCTGACCATCCTGGTATATACGTCTTACGATATCCCCGGGGAATGAACTTCCTAACATTAGCTTTTATGGCGTTGACTAATCTATTGTAATTTTCAGGAACGGTCCGTATCCACTGTACAGTGTTATCAAGCCATTTTGCAAATTTATCCCACTTTGCTAGTCGAAAATTCCAACGAGGTTGTGGTACTGAAGACACAAGAGGGATCTCAGTTCCATAGTAAATAATAACTGGTCTATGTTGACTGTGAGGAAAGGATTTGATGATCTTTCGTTGTAGCATGTGTTGATTCTCAGGAGTTGACTGTGACACTATGCAAAGGTCAGGAGAATAATCCTTTAGCCATCTGCCAGGATGTTAAGAATTGTAGACGAGTTGTAGGGAGTTTGCTTCAATCCAATTATTTAGGTTGTACCCATTTTCATCTTCGAATTCGTATCCCCATGCTGGGCTGTGACTATTGAAATCTCCGACGTACAAAACAACGTTTTAGGGTGGACATGGAGATTAGCAGGAGGGTACAGCAGGATAATGCATTCTACCAAAGTGTAAGAAAACTTATTTAGAGCAAAGAAGTACCAAGAATAGTAAAGAGATAATGTACAAAATGTATTATGTACCCATCCTGACTTATGCAGCTGAGACTTGGACTCTGACTAGCAGGCAAGAGAGTAGAATTCAAGCCAGTGAGATGAAATTCCTAAGAAGTATTATAGGAAAGACAGAGTGAGAAATGAAGATGTTAGTAAGGAAGTTGGGATAGGAAAGCTAAATGAGAGAGTTGAAAAGAATAAACTAAGATGGTTTGGATATGTAAAGACGATGGAGGAGAATAGAATTCCAAAACAGATGCTGGAGGCAAAGTGCGAGGGCAAGAGAGCAAGAGGAAGACCTAGAACAAGGTGGATTGAATCATTGAAGAGCGCACAAGAAGACGAAATTTAGACTGGAACAAGATAGTGGAAGGAAAGAGGAAGATGGAGAACTGCCATAAATACCTCAACCTGGTAGGAGCTGGATAAGGGGAGATGATGATGATGCAAGATTATAAAAAACTCTTAGAATATAAAGTAAAGCAATCGTACAAATACAGTTAAGCCTAAACTTTTAATCTATGTTTGTTCACTCAAAACTCTTGTTGCACCAGTAATAATTATAAGAGTACTAACAACATACAAGAAGAAAAAATCACTTCTTTGGAGGGAATACAGCTTAAATTACAATCTATTTCAAAGCAGTACAAAAGCTTTTATGACAATTTTTGTTTTAAATACAAAAGTAATAGGCAATAATATTTTGATTATTAGAGAAAAACAACAAGAGAAACACATAAGTTATATACAATTCTAAACTTTGATAAATTAATTTTATACCTCTTCCTATACATTTTTATTTTTAAAGATCTTCATTTTCCAGTTACATGCAACAATAACAAAAGGCATGAAGAAATATTTGCTATACTCCAAGAACAATTACTTTAGTACAGTTCCACATTAGATTTCAAACAGTATGATCACGTTTTGATATGTAAAAAGGAAATCATAATATGTCATGGATGCATAACCTGAGAAAATTCTACTCTAAGGACTATACAAATGGAAGAACTCTAAATTAATAACTCCACTTTCATCAAACAAGAGAATAAGAAAACTGAAAATGGCCAGCATATTGATTGATGCATAGTGAAAAGAGATTTTCTTTCTTCACACAAATACAAGAAAATTAAATTCGTCCCTGTATCGCTCTACAACATAGTTATTAGTTTCACTGCTGATGAACCAAAAGGGCTTGCAATACTAGGGTCAACAGACCTGTGTACCAACACACACATAATTTGACATTTTAAAGGAAGCAAAGGGAGTTGCCATATAATCTATGTCTTATTACTAGTCAGTCATATGTGGAAGGAAATATTGTTTTACTTCTAACTGACAAATGGTTCATCATCATGCACAAACTAACAGTTCCTTCAGAAAATCAAACCATTAGAACATAATTTTTTTCATTCCTAGATTTCTATATTAGTACAAAGAAGAGTTTTCTCTGAAAACAGAACATCCTGTAATTCTTAATAATAGTTCTTTCCCTTTTCATTGGCAAAAAAGGAAAACAATACATTTTTCCACAATTCTTTCTTTGTTAATACTACTGATGCAATCTGTGTGGTTCTACGACTGCAAATTATATTTAAAATATAGCTCTCACAACCACATTGTTCTTGAAATAGACTTTCAAGTACTTATGTCAAGTACCTAAAGTACACTCCAAAGAGGAGTTAAATGCAGAACTGGAAATGGTAAACTGGGTTCTAGTGAAATCCAAACTTGCAGCCTTCAGATTTTGCATCTGATGTTCTTCTATTTGAGCTATGATGGGCCTAGGTCAGCACAACTGTACAGTTGCCCACTGTAGCCCACTATAGGCTACTTGAATTACCAAAGCCATCATAGCACAAATGGGAGACAACCAGATGCAAAACCTGAAGGTTGTGAATTCAGTTCTCACCCGTGTCTGTTGCCATTTTTTATTCCATACTTAGTATCATTTCAGCATGTACTATAAGAGAGAGAATCCATCTGATAGCCGCCCCTGTTAGGGAATCAAAAGATTGGCCTCTTAATCAGTCCATATGAACAATATTTATTTTATATGATGTTTGGATTAAGTAGGGCTTGAGTCATAACACAAGATTGAAATTGCCAATCATCAGATGGATTGTCTATTTCACATTTTATCTGAAAAAAAAAAATCCAATACATGGTACTTCAAGTCAGGGAGTACAAATGGTGTCTAACAATCACCAATGAATTTTTCAATGCAGAGTTCTACGGTCTGGATATTGGGATCCGGGATCAGTGTTGCCAGGTCTTCCAAAACTTCAGAAGATCTCCCAACTTTTTAGCAACACACCATAAAACCAGAAAAAAACAAAAATCTCCTGAAATTTCTTCCAATCCAAATTTAAGGAAAATGAGTAATAATGGTTAATGGTACACAATATAGTGCTGAAAAGCTCCCAGAGCGTGACGTTTTATCGATAATACCACTCGTTAGGTACTTCCTCGCATTCATTTTAGGCTGTTTTCTTATCCTCTTACTGAACTCAAAACACACACTTGATTGCATTATTCAAAGCGAAATCCCCGACCTGCATATTGAATCAGATCAGGATGTTACGTGAGTAAGTTAAAGTCAGTTGTTGTTCAGATAAGACCACTTCTAGCTGGGAGTTAACCTCAGTCACAGTTCCTAATAGTTAGCTGGCAAGCATTTTTAGAAATATGGATTCTAGTTCCAATTTGGCATCTGTGTCAAAATCAATAGAGAAAAAGTGAAGTATAGTATAATGTAGAATGGGAAAAAGATGCAACTTTTCGTGGATGGATTATGTGCGTCATATGCATGCCTAAAATTACCAAGGGACATGGAAGATCTTGCAAGAGATGTGTACAGCTACTTTCAATGTAGTCCTAAACGCATAGGTGAACTAAAAGAATTAACATTTTGTGAAAGTAACGCCCCATAAATTACTTCACCCTAGTCAGACACGCTGCCTTTCTCTACATGTTGTATCTAGGCTTCTAGAGCAATATGATGCACTGAAACTGTATTTTATCGATTGTGTGGGGAATGACAGGCTTCTGGCAAGCGACACTATTTTGCAGAAATTAAATGATGGTGCAACCAAACTTCTTCTTCCTTTTCTGGACTTTGTTCTGCCTAAATTCTACACTTTAAATCCAAAATGCAAACAGAAAGACCTCAAATCCATATCATGTATCATGAGGTTGAGGGAATGTTAAGAACAATTGTAGAGTGCTATATCTAGAGAAAACACCCTTGAAAGATGTTGATTATACAGATCCCTCTCATTTCAAGCCTACTGATGAAATGTACTTAGGCGCACAAGTTATTTTGTACTTTCAATCAATCAATCAATCAATCAATCAATCAATCAATCAATCAATCAATCAATCAATCAATCAATCAATCAATCATTCACTACTGATCTGCATTTAGGGAAGTCGCCCAGGTGGCAGATTCCCTATCTGCTGTTTTCCTAGACTTTTCTTAAATGATTCAAAAGAAACAGGAAATTTATTGAACATCTCTCTTGGTAAGTTATTCCAATCCCTAACTCCCCTTCCTATAAACAAATATTTGCCCCAATTTGTCCTCTTGGATTCCAACTTTATCTTCATATTGTGATCTTTCCTACTTTTAAAGACACCATTAAAACTTAATCGTCTACTGATGTCATTTCACGCCATCTCTCCACTGACAGATCGGAACATACCACGTATGACAATTCAGGAAAAATATTTGATTCCCTATGGGGAATCTACATTTATTTATTTATTTATTTATTTAGTCTGATCCAGGACACCCTAGCTTTGCCATAAGACACAGAATAATACACAATAACAATTTTGAGGGAAGATAAAAATGATTAATGTTTAAAAAAATGATAGGTTACAATTAACCATATTAAATGGCATGAACTCCATATAAATGGTGACGAAGAATTGAAACAGAGTATTTGATGAGTGAGACGACTATCTCATCTTGTACGCTTCTTGCTAGTTTATATTTTTGTCGCCATGTGACGAAAGATTTGGGAATTGTTCCCCTCGCGCCAAAGAAAAGTCCAGTCACCGTAATTTTTTTAAGGTTATATGACTCAAGAAAGAAAAGGATGGTTGGATTATAGATATCCTTTTCCTCATTGTCTACGTCAGTCGGCTGAGAGGCAAGCATCAATTTTTGATAATAAGACAAGGTCCCTCATAGTGCATTGGCACTATCGGTGGCTCCCAGTAGCCTACACAGTGGCCTCCATGGTATGCACTAGCCATGCGCCTTGGTGGGTGTTCTATTTATCAACTAATGAGCCCAACTTAGCACACTGGGGCGAAACGCTGGCAACCAGGAATGAGTTAGCTGGAAAATTTATAATGTCCAATAACGGACCAGCAACATACCACTTAGTCGAGCGGCTCGTCTGCTCTCTCCCAAGTCTTCCCAGCCCAAACTTTGCAATATTCTTGTAATGCTACTCTTTTGTCAGAAATCACCCAAGACAAATCGAGCTGCTTTTCTTTGGACTTTTCCAGTTCTTGAATCAAGTAATCCTGGTGAGGGTCTCATACACTGGAACCATACTATAGTTGGGGTCTTACCAGAGAGTAATATGCCCTCTTCTTTGCATCCCTACTACAACCCCTAAATACCCTCATAACCATGTGCAGAGATCTGTAACCTTTATTTACAGTCATATTTATGTGATTACCCCAATGAAGATCTTTCCTTATATTAAGACCTAGGTACTTACAGTGATCCCCAAAAGGAACTTTCACCCCATCAACACGGTAATTAAAACTGAGAGGACTTTTCCTATTTGTGAAACTCACAACCTGACTTTTAACCCCATTTATCATCATACCATTGCCTACTGTCCGTCTCACAACATTATCGAGGTCATTTTGCAGTTGCTCACAATCTTGTAACTTATTTATTACTCTGTACAGAATAACATCCTCATCTGCAAAAAGCCTTATCTCTGATTCCACTTCTTTACACGTATCATTGATATATAATATTATAAAGAGGAAAAATTTGTATATTTGTTCGTAACGGATAAACTCAAAAACTACTGAACCGATTTTAAAAATTACTTCACCTATAGAAAGCTACATTACCAGTGAGTAACATGGGCTGTATTTTATTTTCAAAACAATACAAGGGGGGGACAGGGTGAGATATAAAAATATAAAAATAATAGGCTAATATAGGCGAAATCAAATTTGTCGTAAAAGGACGAGACAAAGCTCATTTTAAGCCCCTTGACGCAAAGAACAAAACTCGGTAAGCCCTATTGGCCTGAAAACCATGTTTTAAGGTCCTAAAACCAACCGTTATGGAGATATGGTACCACACTACCCCTGCTCTAGGAATCGGATAAAGAAATAAACTGTCGTAACCATGGCAACGTCAGCTCCGTATTGTACAGCAGCGAGATTATCTGCATAAATAAAGTTGCAGGAGGTCCGCTGTCTGTAATTTCGTTTGTTTTGCCAATTTTTCAGGTATTTATTCCTTTTAGATCAACTTGAGACCGAATCGGTGGTTTTTATTGTTTGTATCTGTCCGTTTGTCTATTTGTCTCTTCCATCATCACGGCTAAACAGATATCGACCAAACTTCATATTTAATGTATATACTCATCCCAGGGAAGCTTTTTATATGCATATCATTTTAAAATCTATGAATAAACGGGGGGTTTATAGGAAAACCAGAACGGTTTTACTCCATTTTCTCTTATACTATTGATTTTCTGTTATCTCCGTGGAGTGTATGTGAAACGTCTCTTCATTATAAACAACTTTTGTCAGCTTTATAATTTAGCTTACTCTTCAAATGACGGAGAAAATGACTATTTTCTGCGCGTATCATGCTCTGCATTGAGTGACCGACAGACCGACAACAAACCTACAGGTTACCATGGCAACGTCTCTGACTGCATGCCACCAGGAAAGTAATGTATTGCCATTTTCATCATCATTCCTGTAAACTCACAGTTGTTCCTTGGGTAGAAAGCGAGAGAGATATCAATCGGCCATTCTGCGGGATATTGGCGGAATATCATTGGAGGTTATAACCGTCCTCGAATAGCTTAAGTAATAAGACCATTTGTCATCTTCTTATCTGTTTACCTAAGAATCCCTGGCCTAAATTTCTCCTCTGTTACTGCTTTCTTATATCTGTTACTCATACCATCAATTGAGGGACATTTGATTTTCCATTACATCCGATTGGTATTTACATATTTGTCCTATCCGGCTGTCCTCAGTTATAATCCTATTTTCCATTAATGTCAACTTTCTCAACTGTATTACATTCTTCCATAATTACTCCGTATGTATGCGAGTGCTAATCCCGAAACCTGGACACTCATTTCTCTGAGGAAATATTCCAAGCTATGCAAATGTATAACTTTTGGCCCGGAAAACATCGAAATATGGATGCAATTTTAACGATGGTGCAGACTTTCGTTTCGGAATAATTGCTGGCTAAACGGTAAGCTGTATCACTAAAGAGAAAGCACAATTGCCTTTCAATTTGGAGAGATCTTGAACTTTGGGCCAATGACTTTTTGTATATCTCTATCCCTTAAACGTTAAATAGAACTGCATTTCTCGAGTTCAAGTTAATTTTGTACTTTTTGCATGATGTAGGGACTATATGTTATCGTTTGGCACACTCATAGGAAAGATGCAATAATGACATTGGGCACGCACATTGACATGGCCAGTGGCCATATGTTTGCCAAATTTTATGATTCTAGTGTCACATGAGTATTAAAAAAAAAAAAAAAAAAAGTAGTATGTGAAAACTGTACCAAATTTCACCCCATTAAAATGGTTCATTTAATTTTAATTAGAATTGTTAATGGAATAGTTTTAGTCTCTGACAAAATAGTTTATGGTTTAATCATTGACAGTGTTTCCATTAACATGTTTGTATCATGTATCACTTTTCACAGTTTTATGTACTGAATTTTAGTAACTGGCTAAACTTTTAGCTTCCATATTAATGTAAGGTGTACTCTTGAAGATTGTTTTTAGGCTGAAGATGCCCTAAATTGAGGACAAAACATGTCCCATTTAACTGATAGTTTCTTTATGTAACCACTATAAGTGGAAATTAAAGTATTGAATAGGTGGATTAAAGAACACATTTATTATTTTTGAACTGTAAATTTTCAATACGGACCAAAAATGAGATTTATAACATGTAATAAATGGTATGTTCTGAGCTGTCAGTGGAGAGATGGTGTGGAATGACATCAGTAGACGAATAAGTTTGAGTGGTGTTTTTAAAAGTAGGAAAGATCACAATATGAAGATAAAGTTGGAATTCAAGAGGACAAATTGGAGCAAATATTCGTTTGTAGGAAGGGGAGTTAGGGATTGGAATAACTTACCAAGGGAGATGTTCCACAAATATCCAATTTCTTTGCAATAATTTAAGAAAAGGCTAGGAAAACAACAGATAGGGGATCTGCCACCTGGGCGACTGCCCTAAATGCAGATCAGTAGTGAATGATTTTATTTGGTAGGAGATAAGGATCTGTGCTCAGATGGCCTTCATTTAAACCACAGTGGTTCATATAAGTTAGGAAATTTGTTTAGAAGGGTTATAGGGAGGTACATTCAGGGAGAGGGGGTGGCCTAGGGAGTGGTGATAAGGGACCAGGGAACTGGAAGTCAAGTAGGGATGACATAAAAATGTCAGTGCTGAACTGTAGAAGTATTGTAAAGAAAGTAATTTAGTAGATATATACTTACCAGATATTGTAATAGGAGTTGAATCATGGCTGAGAAATGATATAATGGATGCAGAAATTTTTCACAGAACTGGAGTGTGTATTGTAGAGTTAGGATAGGAATGGTAGGAGGCGGAGTATTCATTCTGGTGAATTCCTCAAGGCAGTATTAGCAAATGTGCCCGTGCTTTGCTACGGTATTGTACATTGTATATGGCTTTCTCCGTAAATTACTGTAAAGGCAGTGAGTAAGATTATATTAAATTGCATCTACAAACGGACTTCACCATCAGACGCCTCATTCAGTGTTCTACATGGTTGGTCCTATGATATTTTCTCATATCCCCTATATTTATGGGTTAGATTCAGTTAGTCATTCAATGGGGTGAAATTTGGTACAGTTTTCACATACTACTTTATTTTTTTGATACTCATGTGACACTGGAATCATAAAATTTGGCAAACATATGGCCACTGGTCATGTCAATGTGCATACCGAATGTCATTATTGCATCTTTCCTATGAGTCCCTACATTTTAAATGAACCATTTTAATTAGAATTTTTAACGTAATAAGTTTTAGTCTCTGACAAAATAGTTTATGGTTTAATCATTGACAGTGTTTCCATTAACATGTTTGTATAATGTATCATTTTTCACATTTTTATGTACTGAATTATAGTAACTGGCTAAACTTTTAGCTTCCATATTAATATAAGTGTAACCTTTACTACAGCAGTTACACTAATTACTACAGCGGTTATAATCAACAAACACTAAACACAGTAAAGGGAGGAAAGTAAGTGCAATTACACAGTACCAAAAACCACTACACACTCAGTGAAACATCGGCTGAAACTACGCGGAGCTCCGCCGATAACAACATTTGTAAATATCAGTAGGGCCAACTAGACAACAATAAACCAGGAAGGTGGGACGGAGCTGGGAACTAACCGAGGGCATGGATACGGCTTAGGTTGCAGTTTCAGAAATAATCAACCGTGATCCTTAATTTTCAAAATATTATTTACAAATGGACTTTACAAATAAATTCCAAACAAATTCCGCCATGGGGAAGGTACCGACACATAACGACAGTAAAATACAACCTGCATGATCTGCTGAGACACACCAACTCTTAATATACGTTCTTTGACAATAGCTTCCTGTAAGTTCAAAGATTCAAACAAACTATACAACTAGTTACAAATCCAGTTGTACAATGCAATTTAGTAGGTAAGAAGAAACGTAATACACTATTACAATTTACAGTGAAGTTAAATGTACTTTTCAAAAACTCTAGCGTACATCAAATGACACGGAACTACCAGAGGCAAAACCCCAAGGTAAATATATTAAGCTACAATTTACATATTTAGCGAAACAAGGAACGGGGAATGCTTGAAAACAAACAGGCAAGCCCAGCTGAAAAGCTAAGGCATCATAAATAATTAAGTGGCGAATCTAGGTGAGGTTAGGGCAGACTCCTATACGAAAAAGCAAGCGAACATTACAGGAAATTTAAGCTGGAACAGAAATCAAGAGTGCTTACCCACAAGGTGGCCCATCCCGGTAGCGAGACGACGTCAAAACTTCGGACAACCAGGTAGACTGCTGACAGACCACAGACAGACCAAGACAGACCACAAATTTTGCCTCGCTCTCTTTATAAGGGAAACCCTGGCCTTGGAGTATCCAATCAGAATGCATGAGTCCACCTATCGCCACCCAGATTCACCAATCACAACTCTTACTTCAGTCGCGAACTTTAAATACTTTCTCGAATACACACAATCGCGAATCTTCCATTCCCAGAACAGTCAGAAAATACTTTCTAGAATACATAACCAACAAAAGGCAAAACAACCTGTTCAAAAATTCATGTAACAACTTTCTGGATACTTCCAGTAAATACAGAACTGAAATCTACTATTTACAAATACCATATGTTATCAAATATTACACTGTACAGGTTAGGTCGTTACAAATAAAACATATCACCACACTTCAGATCATACAGTAAGTACTACGGAAGGTTTACAAATAAAGTCTTCAATAAACACTTTCCAATACATTCTACACCTCTGACAATAAGGTGTACTCTTGAAGATTGTTTTTAGGCTGAAGATGCCCTAAATTGAGGGTGAAACATGTCCCATTTAACTGATAGTCTGTTTATGTAACCACTATAAGTGGAAATTAAAGTATTGAATAGGTGCATTAAAGAATATTATTTTTTAACACACCACTTAGTCGAGCAGCTTGTCTCCTTTCTCCAAACTCTTCCCAGCCCAAACTTTGCAACATTTTTGTAACGCTACTCTTTTGTCGGAAATCACCCAGAACAAATTGAGCTGCTTTTGTCTGGATTTTTTCCACTTCTTGAATCAAGTAATCCTGGTGAGTGTCCCGTACACTGGAACCATACTCTAGTTGGGGTCTTATGAGAGACTTACATGCCCTCTCCTTTACATCCTTACTACAACCCCTAAATACCCTCATAACCATGTGCAGAGATCTGTACCCTTTATTCACCATCATATACATGTGATTACCCCAGTGAAGATCATTCCTTATATTAAGACCTAGGTACTTACAATAATCCCCAAAGGGAACTTTCACCCTATCAACACAGTAATTAAAACTGAGAGGACTTTTCCTATTTGTGAAACTCACAACCTGACTCCATAGTCTCATTTTAATCCCCAATCACCTTCCACCTTGTCCGGCTCCATGGCTAAATTGTTAGCGTGCTGGCCTTTGGTCACAGGGGTCCCAGGTTCGATTCCCAGCAGGGTTGGGAATTTTAACCATAATTGGTTAATTCCGCTTGCCTGGGGGCTGGGTGTATGTGTCATCTTCATCATTTAATCCTCATCACAATGTGCAGGTCGCCTATGGGAGTCAAATTAAAAGCCCTGCACCTGGCGAGGCGAAGTCCTTGGACACATCCCGGCACTAAAAGCCATACGCCATTTCTTTATTTACCTTCCACCTTGAAACAAGTAAGGATCTTTCTCTTCAACAAAAACTTTAAACTGAGATGTTTAGATATTTTTATTGAGAGTGCCTTGTAGATCTTCACAAGATTTCCTTTTACAGGTACTGTGATAAATGATTTAGAACTGCTGGATCCGAACTCTGTTAGAAGCAAGAGAATTCTGTCTATAGCCAGTCTTGCATTAAAATTTCCCACCCAAGTTAAAAATGATATTCAAGAACTTGACACTGAGTGGCAGATATTTAGAAATACGGAAGTGAATGTTGATACTACAGATACAATAGAATTTTGGAATGCAGTATGTAAATTAAAAAAGGGGATATGGATCACAAATGTTTCCTAACTTATCAATCCCGATGCTGCCACTCTTGTGTTTGCCCCATTAATCTGCCAGTGTTGAAAGGATTTTTTTTCTACTATCAATCGAACAAAAACAAAAACCAGAAATAGACTGAGCACTCAAACGATCTCTGGACTTCTGTATTCAAAAAGGAATATAAAATCTTTATCCTGCTACGACTTCAAAATTGGCACATAATTTCTACGCTTGATGAATAACAACATTTACAGGAAGAGTGGGGAGGAAAAAGAAGAAAAATAATAAGCATAAATTGGCCAGAGAGAACTGGTGATTGAAATTGTATATTTGTCTCATAATAACTTTATTGGTCAAGAAACTACCTAATTTTTTATTAAAACCCTGAAATTTTTAGATAAAATCTACAGATTTATTATTTGTAGACCTGGCATTGGGATTATGCCTAGGTTTATAGAGGAAGGTTTGCTGGCTACTACTTCGTTATGCAACATGTTAAGTTTTTTCTCTAATGTTGTCTGTTTGATATTAAGCAAATTGGTAAGTTTGTCTTGAACCTGAGCTTGGAAGAGGTTCCATTGAGCTTTCGTAAGTAAACTCGTGGCCTTGAGGTGAGCCTCATACAATTTCTGGTTTAAATAGGACTTTTTCTTATGAAGAAACTTTAATTCATTCTTTAGCCATAACTTTTTAGTTTTTAAATGAACATTACTTTGATGTTTTAGAACCTTATGTTTTCTGAAAACACTTCTCAGAAATTTGGGGGTCAAATTCTTGAAATACAATGTTTTATAAATTTTATATCTTTGCCTATTTTTCCTACTTTGACTCTTAAGCCCATATATTGGTAGGCTATGGTTTTTGCTAGCTGAGCTGCTTCAGTTAACGTAAGAAATTTCATTTTTCCATATTGAACCAAGAATTACAATAAATAAACTTGATATTTCCACCTATTCAATACAATTTTAAAGCTGTTATTCAATAACAACATGTTACATTTCACAGGACTAGTTTCAACGCGTACTTGCATCATTTTCAGCTGTTTTCGGAAAATAGGCAACCTTAAAATTCATGACATGTCTTAAAATGTTTGGTATGAAAACCCATTAAATCCATAATTAAAACCTTGACTCATTAAAAACTATTATGACAAATAAAAGACTTGCAAGTCAGTCGTATAATAAAAGTTCATTGGTTAAATGATATCCTTATGAACAAGCAGTTGTGGAGTCCTTAAATTTGTTGTGCGATTGATAAAATGTTGTTTTCCATTTCACTACAGTGTGTATACTGCAGAACCATCTCGAAAAAAGTTTAAGGACTCCACAACTGCTTGTTCATAAGGATATCATTTAACCAATGAACTTTTATTATACGACTGACTTGCAAGTCTTTTACTTGTCATAATAATGTTTAATGAGTCAAGGTTTTAATTATTGATTTAATGGGTTTTCATACCAAACATTTTAAGACATGTCATGAATTTTAAGGTTGCCTATTTTCTGAAAACAGCTGAAGATGACGCAAGTACGCGTTGAAACTAGTCCTGTGAAATTTAACATGCTGTAATTGAATAACAGCATTAAAATTGTATTGAATAGGTGGAAATATCAAGTTTATTTATTGTAATTCTTGGTTCAATATGGAAAAATGAAAAATTACTTATGTTAACCAATCGCAATTGAAATGTTCGAGAACATGTAAAAAACTTCATCATCAAAAATGCAGAATTTGTATTGGTCACAATAAAAACTATGTCTATTGGCCAGCATATTAACATTTTTAATTGGTGATCAAGATAGTGAAATGCCGAAAGCTGCAGTATCTGGGACATATAATGCGCAACACAGATAGATACAACCTACTCCAAAAAATACTCCAGGGGAAAATCAACAGCAAAAGAGGTCCTGGAAGAAGAAGAATATCTTGGCTTGACAATCTTAAAGGCTGGTGCAATATGTCATCAGCTGAACTGTTCCGCTCTGCCACAAACAAGACGAAAATAGCCATCAAGATCGCCAACATCCGAAACGGATAGGCACCGAAAGAAGAAGAAGAAGAATTGGTGAATACCAAGGTCTAGAGAAATTCCGTGTTTTTATTGGCTACTTGTGATCGCTCGATTCACAGTTTTGGGCTCCTCGTGTGAGCAAGGCTTTTGTCCGCGCCTTTTGAATTCTCATTGCCTCAGCGGGCGGACACGCTTTGCATCCGTTCCACTTTGGGACTCCAGCCACTTACGGTAAGCGCTATGTTATTGCTTTTCACTTCATTTAAACTGATTCTTGTGTTTCGGCCTTTTGTAATTTTATGTAACTTTCGGTGGTAAGAGGAAGAGATAGGAGATTATAAAGTGTACTTGACGGATGTTAGAAAGGGAAGGGCAGAGTCTGGGGTAGGGCTCTTTATCAGGAACACCATGGCACACAACATCGTTTCTGTTAGGCACGTAAATGAGCGAATGATGTGGGTAGATTTGTTAGTTGGAGGAATTAGGACTAGAATCGTCTCCATGTATTCACCATATGAGGGTGCAGATGAGGATGAAGCTGACAAGTTTTATGAAGCATTGAGTGACATAGTGGTCAGGGTCAATAGCAAGGATAGAATACTGCTAAAGGGCGATTTCAATGCGAGAATTGGGAATAGAACAGAAGGATACGAAAGGGTGACTGGTAAATGTGGGGAAGATATGGAAGCTAATGGGGATGGGAAGCGTTTTCTGGACTTTTGTGCTAGTATGGGTTTAGCAGTTACGAATACATTCTTCAAGCATAAGGCTATTCACTGCTACACATGGGAGGCTAGGGGTACCAGATCCATAATAGACTAATCTTAACCGACTTCGAATTCAGGAAATCTGTTAGGAATGTACGAGTTTTCTGGGGATTTTCCGATCATACAGACCACTATCTGATTTGTGGTGAACTAAGTATCTCTAGGCCTAGGGTAGAGAAAGTGAAATCTGTCTGCAAACGAATAAAGGTAGAAAGTCTCCAGGATGAGGAAATTAGAAGTACATCGACATGATTAGTGATAAGTTTTGAACAGTATACAGTAAGCAGGTTCAGGATATAGAAAGTGAATGGGTAGCATACAGGGATGCTGTAGTAGAAACAGCAAGGGAATGCCTAGGAACAACTGTGTGTAAAGATGGGAAAAGGCGAACATCTTGGTGAAATGATGAAGTAAGAGCAGCTTGTAAACGTAAAAAGAAGGCTTATCAGAAATGGCTCCAATCAAGGGCCGAGGCAGACAGGGATATGTATGTAGACAAAAGAAACAGAGTGAAACAAATAGTTTGTTGAATTCAAAAAGAAGTCATGGGAAGATTTTGGTAACAACCTGGAAAGGCTAGGTCAAACAGCAGGGAAACCTTTCTGGACAGTAATAAAGATTCTTAGGAAGGGAGGGAAAAAGGAAATGAACAGTGTTTTGAGTAATTCAGGTGAACTCATAATATATCTCAGGGATTCACTGGAGAGGTGGAGGGAATATTTTGAACATCTTCTCAATGTAAAAGAAATTCATCCTGGTGGTGTTGCGAACAGCCAAGCTCATGGGGAGGAGGAAAATGTTGTTGGTGAAATTACCCTTGAGGAAGTGGAAAGGATGGGAAATAAACTTCAGCAGCGGGAATTAATGAAATTAGACCTGAAATGGTGAAGTATAGTGGGAAGGCAGGGATGAAATGGCTTCATAGAGTAGTAAGATTAGCATGGAGTGTTGGTAAGGTACCTTCAGATTGGACAAAAGCAGTAATTGCATCTATCTATAAGCAAGGGAACACGAAGGATTGCAACAACTATCGAGGTATCTCAATGATTAGTATACCAGGCAAAGTATTCACTGGCATCTTGGAAGGGAGGGTGCGATCAGTCGTTGAGAGGATGTTGGATGAAAACCAGTGAGGTTTCAGACCACAGAGAGGCTGTCAGAACAGATTTTCAGTATGCGCCAGGTAACTGAAAAATGCTACAAGAGGAATAGGCAGTTGTGTTTATGTTTCGTAGATCTAGAGAAAGCATATGACAGGGTCCGAGGGAAAATATGTTTGCCTTACTGGGGGACTATGGAATTAAAGGTAGATTATTAAAAGCAATCAAAGGCATTTATGTTGACAGTTGGGCTTCAGTGAGAATTGATGGTAGAATGAGTTCTTAGTTCAGGGTACTTACAGGGGTTAGACAAGGCTGTAATCTTTCACCTTTGCTGTTTGTAGTTTACATGGACCATCTGCTGAAATATATAAAATGGCAGGGAGGGATTCAGCTAGGTGGAAATGTAGTAAGCAGTTTGGCCTCCGAAAGCCTGCAGTCTAATATCTTGGAACTTGAAAATAGGTGCAATGAGTATGGGATGAAAATTAGCCTTCTGAAGACTAAATTGATGTCAGTAGGTAAGAAATTCAACAGAACTCAATGTCAGATTGGTGATACAAAGCTAGAACAGGTAGATAATTTCAAGTATTTAGGTTGTGTGTTCTCCCAGGATGGTAATATAGTAAGTGAGATTGAATCAAGTTGTCGTAAAGCTAATGCAGTGAGCTCGCAGTTGCAACCAGCAGTATTCTGTAAGAAGGACGTCAGCTCCCAGACGAAACTATCTTTACATCGGTCTGTTTTCAGACCAACTTTGCTTTACGGGAGCGAAAGCTGGGTGGTCAGGATATCTTATTCATAAGTTAGAAGTAACAGACATGAAAGTAGCAAGAATGATTGCTGGTACAAACAGGTGGGAACAATGGCAGGAGGGTGCTCAGAATGAGAAAATAAAGGCTAATTTAGGAAAGAACTCGATGGATGAAACTGTACGCATAAACCGGCTTCGGTGGTGGGGGTCATGTGAGGCGAATGGAGCAGGATAGGTTACCTAGGAGAATAATGGACTCTGTTATGGAGGGTAAGAGAAGTACAGGGAGACCAAGACGACGATTGTTAGACTCAGTTTCTAACGATTTAAAGATAAGAGGTATAGAACTAAATGAGACCACAACACTAGTTGAAATCGAGGATTGTGGCGATGTTTAGTAAATTCACAGAGGCTTGCAGACTGAACGCTAAAAGGCATAAGAGTCTATAATGATTATCTATGTATGTATGTATGTATGTATGTATGTATGTATGTATGTTCGGTGGTAATAAAATTTGTTTTTGCTTAACAGAATTTTCCTCTAGACTTCCACATTCGCGAATTTTAATTTTTGAATGACCGAGCCTCGATGGACGGTCACAGCAACATTTGTGTTTTTCTAGGTGACTCTTATTTGGTTCTAAATTTGTAACCTAATCCACTATCAGAGGAGCTGTTGTTTTCTATGTTGGTATGTATTTTAGTTTTGGGTACTTGAGTTTTATATCCTACATTGTTAGCTGGCCTCTTTTCCTTTTATGTAATACTTTTAATTTGTTTAATATAATGTTTTTATTTTTATTTTTTAGGGTGGTTGCCGCACGTTTCTTTTTCCCCCCCACAATGAGATACGGTCTAATGGCCTCATTAAGGTTCCTTCCACATTCCAGGATCCTTTCGTAGTTGTCATTTGCTAGACGTGTAAGTTAAAGTTGTCTCAATGCAAACTTGGCATAAATTTAAATTAATTTTAATTTCTGATCTTTCAAATTTCATATATATTTCTTTTTTAATATTATTATTATTATTATTATTATTATTATTATTATTATTATTATTATTATTATTATTATTATTTGGTGTACGCGCTCACCTATTGCTACAGTGAGGCACGTCTTGATGGTACAGTAAAAATCCACTTAACCGAAACTTGGGTTATCCAAAACCCCTCCAACATCGCAGATCCAAGAATCAAACAAAAATTAACGAGATTTTTGAATGAGTAATTCATACTAAGTATATATTGATGTACTGTAAAACCTAAAAATGTAATTTTAACTTTAAGAAAAAACATAAGTGTAGCCTACAAATGAGAGTTTTAAACTTGTTTGGCCTTTGAAACATTTCAGAATTACATACTGTAATTATATAAAAAATAGTGATAAATGTTCATGGTTTAACAAAAAAAATCATTATCCAAAATGACTTCCCCTCTTTTAGTTTGGTTAACCAGGGTTGTAAAGTAATTACAATTTTCAAAAATTTCTTTCATTAATCCCATGCAACTATTTGATCAATTACGGTCTATAATGAAGCTCTTAACCTCAAGCAGAACCAAGATCTGGAACCTCCTGAGATGCACAAAAGACAAGCACCACCCTCACACTGCTGACTCTATACTCCCCTGCCATCTTCTGTCACTGAACACACACTACTGAACAGTCACAAAATGCATTTCATGGACGTGGACATACTTTCACCCACAGTACACC
This sequence comes from Anabrus simplex, assembly GCF_040414725.1. Lineage (NCBI taxonomy): Eukaryota > Metazoa > Arthropoda > Insecta > Orthoptera > Tettigoniidae > Anabrus > Anabrus simplex. Next base: position 336,267,274 of record NC_090270.1, read on the forward strand.
ACCATGCTTGGTTACAATGAGAAACTGTAGAAATGGTCAAACATAACGATTTCAATACGATGGAAAGAACCTATACTCGCTGAGCACAATCTGATGAAAATATTGGGAGCTACAAATGCAATTTGATTACGGCCTACAGCTCCCAAAATAATCTTTTTTGCAATCTGTTCAGGAAATTTTTATGACAACGATGGGATAGGAAAAGGCTAGGAATTAGAGCACAGAGTCTGTAGTGTCATAGCAGTAGAAATGTGCAAGTGACAATGTGAAATGAGACAAACTGCTGTTTAACTTAACATTTCATAGAGACTGTGTTTCACTTCATCCAGAGAAACCATGACCATTCTACTAATCCCATCAGGTATTAATTAAATTTCACCACTGCTCTATTAATTATGAGGTACTTAATGTGCGAGGATGTGATGGCCGAGTGGGATAATGACTGGCTTTTCAGCAAGGCAGCTGTAGTTTGAATCCAGGTCAATACATGCGGAACTTTTCAAATGAAAGACAATTTCCTTCTGGTTCGAATTTCTCAAAAAATTGAAGGTCCCATGGCTATGATCACAATATCAACAGTCATGTCAAACTGCTTCCTTGCCATAACAGAGGAGACATAGGTACCTGTCCAGAATTAAAATGACACTGTTTAATGTTTCACACCACATCTCCTCTGGACTTTCATATAAAATAATGCATCATCCCTCGATTTGACTGACAGCTTTAACACAAACATTTATCACAGGTAGTGCTTAAGAAAGTTAAAAAAAATGCAGTGCTTGTAAGAGAGATGGTACATGTCTTTTATGGGATAGGATTTATTGTTGCAGAATGAAGTGGTACTTACCCGACAACTTTAACACAATGTCCAGCCTTCATCTGGGCTCCATTTTATCTTGATGACACACCTATGTGGATTAGTATGTTTTAAATAACTTTTAATCACTGATGACAGACCTTTTCTTTATTTTTTCAGAGTACTATGAGTACTATTCATCACAACTACCTGGATTAGTTTGCCATCTTGATTCGATTTCTCACAAATGTGAGAGAAAAAATTAATGTATTATAAGATTCTGAAAGGGTCCTTCTGTAAACATTAATGTTTATAAAGTAAGATATATTTTCCTAAATTTTACATTTACATGGCCAAATAGTTCTACTATATTTTTGGTGTAAAATCTTACATAGATCTTGATTAATAATAATAATAATAATAATAATAATAATAATAATAATAATAATAATAATAATAATAATAATAATGTTATTGGTTTTACACCCCACTAACTTTTTGTACGGTGTTTGGAGATGTTGAGGTGCCAAAATATTGTCCTGCAAGAGTTCTTTTACGTGCCAATAAATCTGCCAACACAAATCCGATGTATTTGAGCACTTTCAAATACCACCAGAGTGAGCCAGGATCAAACCTGCCAAGTTGGGATCAGAAGGCTAGTGTATCAACCATCTGAGCCACTCCGCCCAGCAGAAATAGTTATTTATGCCATAAGGGAGGTAGGAGTACTTACCAGTCGAGGCCGCTTTTGTGTCCAAACCATAGCGAGGACTGGCAACAAAGTTTGTTTGACACTGGTCAATTCTCCTTATGGTATAAATTGCATATTATATTTCTTCCACTTCCACATTCCATGTAGTAAAAATTAGATTTTAAAAAAATTACCTTGAATATACATCAGTTTCAGTATTCTTTTTTTTTTTTTGTTGCTATGAAGCATGTGAAACTGTTTACACCCAGGAACCATCTTTCTTTTCATTTTCTCCAACAAAGGCAAGTTATCTTACCTCCTGTCATCAATAGCAACCATAAATATGACAGTAAAACAGACTAACTTCTCTAAAAACAATGTAATAACACTATACAGTACTTACTATAGTGCAAGTGAAAATGGATATTAGCATAAAATTAGAATTTCTATATTTGTTTCTCTGCACATTCCATAACAAAGTTAAATTAGTCCTTTTTTTAATAATACCTATTAACTTAAACTGAGGTTAGTGTGTGGAAAATAGACACCGATTTACATTGCATATTTATTCATACATTGCTTTCAGTTTCAGCACAAAATTGCACGACAATTTAAAAAAAAGCTTATACTATTCTTTCTTGCATTCCAGTCTTATGAGTTAATCAGTTTCATTTTTATAAGTATAGGAAAGGAACAAACAAGTGTCAAATTAAGTCATACACTGTACAGAGAGGAACACAATGCCAGATCAGAACAGAGGAGAGAGCCTATCTATCTGAAGATGTGGAGGTTGTCCTTGATCTTTTGTGTTTCCATGTTTGTCCTCATATCTGAATTCTGCTGCTCCCTCTTTCCACATGAACTGCCATTGTGTTCATCCTATTACATGTTCAGTTACATTTTAGTTCATTACTTAACCTCTTAGCCGGGGAGTTTCCACTGAGAAACGAATATTCGTAGCGGGGAATATATTTTGACTGTAAAAGACTTAACTTGTCACGCCCATTATCATGATGTGGGCGACAAGTTACCCCATCTCGCTTCCATGAATGATGAAGGAACTTGTCCCGCCCATTATGTGCTTCTGCGAACGACGAAGGAACTCGTCACGCCTATTACGCGTGCATGCCTTCGCGGAAGACAAGTTATCTAGCCTGCCTGTTTTGACATAAATATGTCTTATGGCTGGAGGTCATCTGAAATTAGAAGCCGTTGACGGATGGCCATGACCAAGAGACATGTTTATGATCATTTGATTTTCGCAAAGGAAAAAGTGGTTTCTTTTGATTTGAATTGATTTGATTTGAATTCAATATTTGATTCGACTTCTAGCAAATGCTTCAATATTTATTTTATTATCTAACACAAGCATAAAAGGAGCATGAGTATTACCTTGGCTATGCCATTGCGAAGTAGCTGCATCACTTGTAGGCAAGCTAATATCTTCTCCCTCTTCTTCATTTTCAGAAGAAAGTTCACTGTCACTTTCATCACTTGTTCTGTCGTTGCTATCCAAAGAGGTGTCATGTAATTCGTCATCTGAATCAATAAGATGAAGAATAGTTTCATCATCTCAACGAACGCGCTTAGCCATTATGTACGGAAGAAAGTAAAATTAAATATTGGCGCGTACTGTGGCGCAGCAAGTCTGGAACCTACCGATATCTATAAAGCGATCATAGAACTACAATAAGAGACAAGATAACATGTTCCACCCAGCAGATAACAATTTTCAAAAGCTCTAGATGAGTTAACTCGTCATTACCCAATTGAGTAAAAACTATTGGTACACGAATTAACTTGTTATCACGCCCGGTTAAGAGGTTAAGGAAGTTTATCATATAAACAGTGGTACTGGTTTTATGTCCCGTTAGTGACTTTACTGTTTTCAAAGATGCCAAGGTGCCAGAAATCCATCCGACAGGAATTCTTTTTCATGCCAGTAAATCTACCAACATGAGGGTAACATATCTGAGCACCTTCAAATACCACTGGACTAAGCCAGGATCAAACCTACTAACTCGGACTCAAAAAGTCAGCATTCTACCATCTGAGCCATTCGTTCCAGAAGGGAGTTTATTTCATAATATCGTTCTTGCTTGCAAAAAATGCTATGTGAGTATTTCACTTTAAGAAAAATATATTTTGCTTTATGTCGCACCGACACAGGCTCGTCTTATGGTACCTATCTACCAATGATAGGACAGTAAAAGGCTAGAAGTGGGAAGCGACCGTGAATATTTCAGCTTAGATCTTTTACTAAGCACTGGTGAGGTTTTGTCATCAGTTTCAATATTACGCAACGTATACCAAAGAATTCCCATTCTTAATGATATATGTGCTATAGGTCAGCATTCCTCCAACAACATAATCACATAGCTGATTTCCCAGGTGTAACAATGATATTCAGATGCCATTTCCTTACTGAAGGAACACCAGATAATTAACATTTTTCATACCAATTACATCTGCAAAAAAAATAAAATGGTATCTGACTTTTCTTACTTTAAAGAAAAAATTACTTGATGTAGATCTAACCAGGAGCCTATTTTGAAAAATGTAACAATTTTATAAGGAGACAAAAGTGGAGTTGATACTAGTTGCTTTGTATCTTAAAATAACCACCATCACCATAACAAAGAAAATATGTCAGACAATTAAATGAAAATGTTTTTCAAACCAAGTGTTGCAATCAACTATTTCACAAATTACCGTAAAAATAGATCAAGTACTGTATGTGACATACTAAACTGTAGTTCAAAATGCTAAGAACTATGGTTTATTTTATTGAATATCTTTCATAAAATATTAGAAGTGAATCCACTCTTCTACAACACTACCAGTACAAAATTTATTTTTACAATTGTCACTACAAATGTAAATCATCCTCGCTGCAGTAGAACTTCAGATTCTAGAATGCTACAATGATTTTCTTACTTGGATATTTAAAAAAAATTAGGATGTAGTAATTAAAACTTGGTTATATTGTAATGTACAACTAGGCAACTACTTTTTTTTATATATACAAATTATTCTCATCATCATAAATTTCTAAAAGACTGAGCAACTTTCAGCATGAACTATGAATTCAATTTTCTTCAAATAATTATCTTGAACTTTCAATGATCTTGTTGTCCATTAGTCTTCAAAACACTGATATAATCCTACTGTTAATACATGTTAGTTCTTAGCTTTGTAGCGTTTACATTTTTCATTTACCTATTATACACTTTGTCAATTGTTGGCAGCCCATACGTAGAATAAGTTGGTGGTTTAACAAAACACATTTCTCTCTAATAATAGGGTCGGCAGATGCAGAGTGGATCTTGGGCCACAAGTGGCTACAGTTGGTCCGCGGTCCAACAGCTCAACCGAGCAGAGGAGGGGTGGCCACGGCTCTATGCCTCTGCATTCGAGAGACAGAGAGGGCTTGGTCCCCACCATCAGCTGTCCTGAGAATGGAATTCCGTGGTTTTCCATTCTCCTGCACTGGGGTGAATGGCGGGTCAGTTCCTAGTATAGGCCATGGCCGCCCACCCTCTCTCACCTTCTCCAATACTAATCTTCTCGCCTGAGAGACGGCGTCACTGTTTAGGAGGTCCGACTTCCCCTTCAGGGAAGGAATGTAAACATTTAGTTGTAGCAGTAGAATAATAATAATAATAATAATAATAATAATAATAATAATAATAATAATAATAATAATAATAATAATAACAACAACAACAACAAACAACTGTATGGCCCCCCCAGCTACCATGTGCAGGCATTTTGATGTAACACCATCTAGGCTGCCAACTTCAATTTTGGCATTCTGCTTTATTCCACTAAATGGCAGAGCAAAGGGAGATCTGTGGCAGAGTTTTAATTCATTTTGTTGGGTAAACACGAGATCTTCCACAAGTCAACATTGTACGACATGGAGTACTGAATGAACTTCTCAATCTTTAAATTTGAAGAATGACACTACCACAGATCCACAGAGGTCGTAGTAGTAGTAGTAGTAGTAGTAATAATAATAATAATAATAATAATAATAATAATAATAATAATAATGGCTGCCTCTGTGGATCAGTGGTAGAGTGTCGGCCTCCGGATCCCAAGATAGCGGGTTCAAACCCGGCAGAGGTAGTCAGATTTTTGAAGGGCGGGAAAAAAGTCCACTCGACACTACATGTCGTACGATGTCGGCATGTAAAAGATCTCTGGTGACACATTTGGTGTTTACCCGACAAAATTCATTAAATCTCAGCCATAGACGCCCAAGAGAGTTTCGGTTTACTCGGTCTGCCATCTACTGGGCCTAGAGTAAAATGGAACGTCGAAATTGACGAGCAGACAGCCAGATGGCGTCAAATTGAAATGTCTGCACACGGTAGCTGAGGCCATACGATTATTATTATTTTTATAATAATAATAATAATAATAATAATAATAATAATAATAATAATAATAATAATAATAATAATAATAATAATAATAATAATAATAATAATAATAATAATAATAATAATAATAATAATGTTATATTTTGAACAAAATTACTGGTTTTATGTCCCATTAACTATTTTAAAGATTTTCAGAAATTCTGAAATGCCAGAATTTTGCCCTGCAGGATTTTTTTACGTGCCAGTGAATTTACTGACATGAAGCTGATGAGCACATTCAAATACTACTTCACTGAGCCAGGATGGAACCTGCCAACTTGGGCTTAAAAGGCCAGTGCTACTGTCTCAGCCACTCAGCACAGCACTAACAAAAGTTATTCCTTTTCCATACCATCTTTCCATGTTTGTGTGAGATTGGTGGAGCACTTGATAAACAGTTTAAGGCTGGGTACTCTTGTTAAGTATTTCAAGAAGGGTCCCCTCTTTCAACAAACTCACTTCTACTGGATGAGTGTTAATTACAGCAAATTATCAATCAATCTTGCTTTAATGTATTGAGTACGAAAGGTTCTTTTTGGCCATTTGTTTTACGTCGCACCGACAATGACAGGTCTTACGGTAACGATGGGATGCAAAGGGGCTAATACTGAGAAAGAAGCGACTGTGGCTTTTGTTAAAGTACAGCAGTAGCTTTTGCCTGGTGTGAAAATGGGAAAACCATGAAATATACAATGCAATATTCTATCGTAAGAAAATAGCCAACCCATTAATAACTACAGTACATTAATTAAAGTTGTCGACCCTGTGGTCTATTGGTCACAGTGATCATGTGTCTTGTAATCTGCTGAGCAGTGGTTGCTTGGTAGGCAAAGGTGCAAAAGGGCTATAGCGCCGTGGGGTTTTGGTTTGGTTTTATTTCATGTTTTCAAGGCTGTGTGTGGTGCCCAAAAGAAGAGACTTTTCAGAAACATACCAGTAAATATAATTGTAAGATACAGACCTCTTTTAATTTAAACCTCTTAAATCCAGACAAACTGTGCTTGGATTCAAACTAAACCTTGAACACAAGTGGTAAGTGCATCAACTATGTTGCAATCCACTGCAGTCATCCCAAGGGAGGCAAGAATGAAACTCTTGGTTATATGCTAATATAAAGGAACATTACTATGAAGCCGGTGCCATCATAAAATCGGAACAACTCTGGTATATGCCCTGCGAGACCTGAAGCAAGAGTTATATGAGGAAATACACTGCCTCTACCAGCTGATCTATTAGAAGAGCAGGCATTGCTGTTATCCACCAACAAGCATGTACAATGGTTATACATTGATCTGCACTGAAAAAGACACAACCCAAACCCTGAAGATTATAAATAAATATGAGCCTTCCATTTTCATATTAAACTGAAAGTATACTATCCATCCTGAGAATTGGTCCATGAGGGGTTTGCTTTATGGAAGTACAGGTAGTGTGACAAAATATATGATAGATATCCACAAAATCTTGTAAGATCCAGCATAATATACAAGATAAATTTATAATAGGGATAATCAAGGACTCATAATCAAGCTCCTAGAACTGATGAAATTCAGGCAGATTTCTGGAAGCTCAAAAGAACTCCAGTATATGGCAATAGATTGGCTGGCAACTTACTTTAATACAATTGTGGATACTGGTCACATACTAGCATACTAGTAAACAAGTCTTTTTTTCATAAAATATCACATTCATAATAATATTAATAATCCCTGTCAAAGCAGACAAGAACAACAGATGTTGACCATAATTCCATAGTTCAGGATAAAAGCTGCTCAGAGATTTCAATACACTATTTTTTAATTGTTTCTGGGAAATCTGTTCCTTAAAAAAAAAAAAAAATTCAATTAGAAGCAAACTATCCGTAATTTACCTACCGGTACTCACGCAATCACATGAAACTTTCTGATGATCAAAATTATATCAAAGTTCATTCACTAAATCTAAGTAATTTCTTTTCAGATAATCTAGAGGGAGAATTTTTAAAAGCAGCACAAAAATGTATTTTCTATTTTCACACCTGAGGAAGCTTGAAGGTTAGGATCGTATATAAGGGTTGTCCAAATGAAACAGACATTTGTTGACATGATATATGGGCTTTATCTTCGGAAGACATGGAGCAAAGTTCTCTGCCCCAAAGCCCACACCATGTCTACAAGTACGGGCCGTGAAAGCACCAATGAGACTTTTGTTGTTTTTGAAATTGTTTATTGTTTGGAATATGAGAACATGAAGGAAGTGAAGAGTGATATATATGTGCTCAAATATAGTTTGTTCAAAGAGTGTCCCAGTAGTCCACTTGATGATGAATACCCTAAGCGAGTAACATCCAAGGTTGGCAATGGAACCATTCTTGAGTGGCTTCTCAGACTCACCATTGTTTGCGAACCAGCATCGCTTGTTCATTGTTGTTCATTTTAATTTTCTCACCTGGCTGCTGACTATGCCTAACCTCGTTCTGGCACATCCCTATTTGTCCATGATGAAATTCCGAACACCATCTGAACACTATTATTTTGAAATTTTTCTAAATTCTACATTTCCTTCTGTTCAATACAACATTGAAACATATTGTATTGATCACATTTTAAATGGAAAATTGGCACTGCCCCAATTAATGAGAAAATGCGTTCTCCAGTGGTATGGCCATGTCCCGTGTGTTCCACCGAATACCAAAGCTAATGGTGCTTACCATTTAGAAGTTGATGGACATCGTCTGAATGACAGACCTTCGTTGTACTGAACAAGAGGAAATGTAGAATTAGAAAAATTTCAAAATAATAGTTAGCTGTCAATTTGGATAAATAATAAAATTTATATCATGTAACCATGTGAACAATGTACAGACTCATCTTTATACGACGGTAAATGTTGGCTCCACTAATGCAATGTGCCACTATAAACTGAAAAACCGATCCTAGCCAATTGTAGATGAATCCATGACAAAACGATACCGAGCCATTTTGCTTCTGCACGTACAAAACAGCACACAAGACACTTTTCGACGATACCAGATCTCTTCCCATCCACTGACGCATGCGCAATGTTCTCTTTCTTTGAATAATGTTGCTCATACTTGAGCCTCAGTTTTATTTGGGCAACCCTTATACAAAGCAAAAGTACAGTAACATTATGACAGCTACAGAAAGGAGAGATCGCAGAATTATCTGCCACTGTGTTTATCATTTGTGTATACTCCTGTCTTCCTCCTTGTTTTCCCATCTCTAATGTGTATTCCTTCAGTAGACTGTTTTGCTTTCATTCCATTAAAAACGTGAATACAGAATCTAAAAATATTAATAGTCAGTGCTGATATCATCTCAGCCACAGGACCTTCAGTGTTATATAATATTTAAATTGCATGGATATGACTTTTAATTTCAAAATACCCCCATGCATTGCTCAGGATTCGATCAATGGTCGCCTTGGTGAAAATCCAAGGCTACCATGTCTCCTACATTAATACCCAAGTTAAGAGAAAAGTATATCAGTGTTAAAGATTACTAGCCTTACAAGTTGAAAATTCTTCAGATTTGGCTGCATAGTAAAATCTGTTGATATATATGATATACACTAAAATAAAACATTTTAATGCATTTTAAAGGACTTTACCACACAGGCTAGTATGAAAGTCCAGTGACATTTTATGACTGTTGTTCAATAACTAGAAAACAGCAAAAGCTGATTATGTACAGAATTAAAGCAGGGAAGAAACAGGAAATGAGATATCATGAGCAAAGGACTTATTAAAAAGAAGTGCTTCTACAGTCTCTTTTCAAGTTAAAAAATGTATTCTGATAAATTAAAATAAAAATATCCAAAAATGCAACAAACACAATATGGGTAATTTTAACCCAAATTAATAACAGTCTCCTGATGAAAAGGTCCATAAAACTTTGAATGTATTTGGGAAGTCAGGAACACATGGATATGATCATAGTGATGTATTCATAAATATGTTAAATTGCTAAGAAGTTGGATATATCAGCTTCATAAATGAAGTACAACCTCACTATAGCATATATGCCAAGTTATCATTAACTGTTTAACTGCCAGACATTACTAGCACAATTCCTGGGAAAACAAAAAACTGCCTTTTAAGAAAACTGTCTGACACCCCTCAATTATCCAAGGGTTCGGCAAAGAGAAAAAGATATAGAAAGCAGAAATGGAATGATTTCACCTAAGAATGATGCTAGAAGTTCTAGTGGCAATCTTCAGAAAGAATTTTATCAATGGCAACATTGATGCATAAAAGGGACAATAGTACTATATTCTATTGTATTATACAATCTATGTTTCAGAAAGACAGCAAAGAGACAAAGTTAGCAAGGAAGAGGATAGGAGCTATATAAAGAATAAACACAATGACAACTCAATGTAGGTCATGAAGTATGGAAGCAGAAAAGAACATACCAATGGGTGAGAAAAAATAAATCCAGAAACCTGGAATTATTGAGGAGAGAGAGCTCATCTACAACGCTAAAGAGGTGGAGATTGTTCGATCTCTCCCCTCTGTTGCTTCTTCTACCCACACGGCTCTTGTCATTGTGTTTGTTGTGTCACAGACATTGCTGAAGATGCGTACTAGGGAAATGAGGAGTGAGGTAGTTTCTCACTGCCTACCCCACTGAGTCAAGTCTGTCAAGTCACTGAAATGAACACATTAACTGAGCCTATGACCGACACCTTCATGCCATTCATCACTGGGACTGGCGTTAATAGGATTGCTATCTCAATCACTTACATATTACAATTGTAATTGGAGAATCAATAACTCTGTTGATGATAAATAAACAAATCAAATCAAATCAAATCAATGAGACTGACAAGGAGGCCTCCGTTTTCACCAATTTGATCCATTTTCAATTTAAATACAGGCCATGGCAAAAACTTTAACCAGTTCAAATTGCAAGGCGCAACTCTCACTCAGTTCTGAGAAAATGGAATCTTAACCACTCAGGCCGGTTCGACGTACCACAAACGACCGGTGCAGATGTAAGTTAGAATGCCCATTACTCATGTAACACTGCTGCTTCACGGGATTTGTTTTCACCTCATAGATCGAGAAGTTACGTACTTTCATGCCATCTCTGTTTCAAATTAGAACTAATACGAAATTGATCGATATCTGTTCCTTTTGAATCATATCGATAAGGGACGGAACATGAGACGTGCTCTATTTAGTTTCAAGATGTTTGCTTTATAAGATATCACACCCTTTCCTGCCACCTCGAGAATATTTTGTGAACTATACCTAACTTTAAAATTCTTGCCACTTATGAAGGGGAAGCACCAAAAGCAAATACTGCACATATATTTGTTTCTTCGCAGACTAGTGGCTGCTCAGTCGCAGAGGAATAGCTGGGCACTCTCATTCTCTTATGGTGCGGAGATTATTGGTTTGATAGATGATGGTAGTGGAAGTGATGTATCGAGAAGCGATATTTTCGGTAGTGATACGGACACTGACTATGCATAGCAAGAGGTTGCTAGAGAAGTGGCAGACTGCGCAGATGAAGAAGAAATAACTTCGTCCGCTGTTCAGTGGTTGTGGCGAGAGGTAGATGTCACGAGCACACAAGAGATCCCCCTTCACAGGTGTGCCAGGTACAAGAAAGCATTTTGCCCCTGAAACAAAGGTCGCGCACCCCGAAGTGGAAGCCAGTGACATTGGAGGAAATTTGTGTGTTCTTGGGGCTTGTAATGTTCATGGGGACAGAAACCCACCCTGAGGAGCTATTTCAACAAGGATGGATTTTTAGAAACCCCTACATTCTCTCAAACAATGGCAAGGGGCAGGTTTGAACTCATCTAGTGATATTTACATTTTGTTGATATTAACATGGGATACGTACACAGAACCTAAAAAACTTTTCAAAATTCAGCCTTTCCTGAAAATTATAAACGGAAATTTTCAGACGGCCTACATCCCCACCAAAAATATTTCTGTGAACGAGTCCCTTATACTTTGGAAAGGCAGACTCGGAATAAAAATTTATATTCCCTTATATATTTTTGTAAATAATGTGTGTGATTATGGACACCCTGAACAGCAGCCGTCACATATATTGCTAAAAAACATTGGACTTGATCTCGGTAAGTAGTCCTAAAATTTTCATTACGTTGTATTTAGTCAATTTAACATTATGAATTCGTAAACTTGATGGTGTGTAAACCTCTGCTGAGCTTCAATTTAAATACTGCCTGAGAAGTGAGCAGCTCTGGATTAAATTGCCTGCTTGAGGGGTTAATACTGTATTTCAAGTGTTTTACAAGACCAGCAACACACGGGACAATCCCACAACAAATGCACAGCATACCTCTAATGTTTTTGTGGATTTGTTTTAACGTTCAGATTGAACATTATCATCATTACAAGCACATTAACGGCATTAATATGTGCTTAACAATGTACGTATTGTCGTCTGGTTCTCTCTGGGAAGTTGGACAATATGTATTGAAAATATAGAAACCTTATTGTTAAATGTTGATTGTTTCAAGAACTATCTAAGTACAGTTATAACTTATGATTACGAGTTTGGTATAGCAACAGAATACCCAGCATTTGAGCCGTTTCTGTTTTATGTTTGGGTAAAGGGTTGTGATTAAAGCATTCACAAAATCATTTTCACATGTCTTCATCGATATATTTGCTGTCTGTCATTTATAGTAGAAGTGGGGAATACCACAGATCTGTGAAAAATAGCAGCAGCAACAACAACAAAAACAAAACTATGGAGGCGAGATTCGATCCATCGATCACGAGCTTGTTAAGTTGACAGCTTACTAATCAAGCTGTGGATTTGGTGTGGAAATAAGCTGTGTGCTGGAGTGGTCTTGTGGAGCACACTCAAAATTTTCAAATTCTATTTCCTTGAAATTTGGAGAGTTGTACTCTATAATTTGAACTGGTGGAATTTCTTGCCATGGCCTGCATGTACATTGAAAATGGAACAAATTGGTGGTGACATATTGAACAAGGTCTCCTTGCAAGACAGATCATTGAAAGTAACAAACATGTTCTAGCCCATAACAGAAGGATAGTGCATTGTAAACAGTATGTCTCACGTGAAAGGAATTTTAGGTTTTCATATTCTTTGTAAATGTTACAACCCTTTTTGCTAGCTTTGTCTTAGAACTATAGCCAAACATTAGTTTGTTCCTTTTCTATTGCACACAAGTTTCTTTTTATCCTTTTAAAAAAAAGTAGATTCAGGGCCACCTTTCTTATTTCAAAGAGATACATAATTTGTATCTCTTCTAAGTCTCAAATAACTTTCCTAACATAAATATAAAAATACACACACACATTCATTACTCATCACTCACAGAAACAAACTTTATATCTAAGCGAGTAAACGCAGAGAAGTAAAGAGGTGTAGGGAATACATGGAGATTTAAAAGATAAAGAAGTCAATTCCTAAAGTAATTCCATCATCTGACTTACTTAACATGAGGCATACATTTAAATAAAAATGTATAGGAAGGCAATCAACAAGATATAAATCTTTCCTCTCTTATGTTATAGAATATTGCTATTACAATCACTTTCCTTCATTTTCAACAACGAACACAAAAATATCTTCAGTCACACTTGTCTGTGACAAGCGGAAATCTTACTATTCTCAACTGGTTGCTGTAATCACACGCTACACTGTCTCTCAGAAGCAAGATTTGTTTCACAAACACACAACGGTCACTGTGGCCCAGTTTGACAATTCTCACTGGGTCTCCTGTCCGCACATCCCACACGACTAGGGAACCCTACAAAAAAAAAAAAAAAACAATTTTATCAACAGTTTGTACTGAGATTTAATTACCACACACAAAAGTAATATACAAGAAACAATACATATCACTTCATTGGCATGAAACACATTTGTACATATACAATGAAATCTTCTCACAACTTTGTATTACCTGAAGCCGTCTTTTTCAGTTTTGACTCAAGTTAATTTATAACCATTAAGTTCTTCAGTCAGCAGAAACTAATTTTGAGTAATAAATTTATAAACTATCTGAGGAGGAAAACATATGGTAACAGCATTCTATGCTAGAGTGCACAGAAAACCGGACTTTGTTAAGATAAGTTCCAGATTTCAAGTTCACAGGTATTTACACAGAAATAAACATAAATGTTTATACTTTTCTAAATATCTGAGTGTGATTTGATAGAATCTGATGATGTTCTTTCAAGAATGAAACATGTCATTCTATTTTAATTAAGTTGTTTCTTTTTCAAGTATAATATTGTTACCATATGTTTTCCCTTTTGTAGATAGTTTATAAATTTACTACTCAAAATTACTTTCGGCAGACTGAAGAACCTAACAGCTATAAATTAATTATAGATACAACAATAAAATATTATCATTCTGGCAATTAAAATTATCCTTTGATTTAATGATAATCTTGACAATGATAAATCTCTCCACTGCGATTGGTATTTCTGTCCCTACTGATGCATTCGCCTATTGATACTACAATGTTGCAAGCCCCATAAGAGTTGAAAAATCTATCTCTTTCAGCTAAATGGGCACACAGCATTTACAGGGCTCTTCACAAATGTCCACAGACCTGAAGTGCTACTGTCCTACTGAATTCCAAGAAAATCTTGTCTGCAAGCTGGAAGGACTAAAACAGTTTAGTTATGTACTGTTTCATTGCCCTGATCATATGAAAAACGAGGTATTACAACATCAATATTTGCCATGCACCATAATAAAATGACAAAGATTATATAGCAGAGCAATAAATCTGAAGAAAGTACGGACATATTGTCCCCTTCAAAAGTGGTAATATTTTATTAGAAAGGAAATGATTTATTTCATCAGCGTGTTGGGACATTATTTTAATCTACAAGAGGGTGAGATTCTGTATTTCGTGCCAGGGCGAGCCAGTCACTTCGCGAACAGGTTTTCCCGACCTACAGAGAACACGAGGGAGCAGCCTGGAATTCCTGTTATGTGGCCTTCAGACACATGTGTGCGTACCACGTGACCCGGCGAGCAAGCAGATCTCAATCGATCAATAAATGGAAAGTCAAGTGACGTAAAACTGGAGCAGCCAATAAAAGTGACAACCTTCACTGCAATTCAACAAATCCACCAATTAGAAGTAATTAAGAGACACACCTATGTCTTACGACAGGAAATTAGTGGTAATTCCAGAGGAAAATTTGGTAGAGGGTTTTATACTTCTGAACGCTAAATTTTAGCATTACTCTGACTGCGGCAACCGAAGAGATTGGACGTCGTTTGCTTCATCGGAAGACTTTACATTGGAGAAGGCATCGAGGACTGTATAAACAGCAATTCAGACACTCGACAAATTCACTACGATTAATTTAGGGTTATTCTAAGATAAGTGTCTTCAGCCAAACTATAAAGCATCGAGAGTGAGTCCTGGGCTATTTCTAAGACTTTTTGTTAGTTTCAGCTTTCTACAAGAACTTGAAAGAAGAAAGGTCCTGAGTTCGAGTTTACTGCAAGATGGATATCCAGTTCTACGAAGAATACTGCAAGTTCCTGTACATCGTCAACGCCTCCATGAGTCACTAAACATGTAAGGCATCGGACATGGGCGAAACTTCGTTCGACGGAAGGTGATGTGACCACGTGCTAGGTCATCAGCCACAATCCAGTTCACACCAGTCACATGAGTATTCTTTAAGAATTCAATTGCTTTCTATCTTTGTAAATAATTGTAAACGCAGCCTTACTTATTCCTTTGGATTTCTATTAGTTTTGCAGTAGTTTGATTTTTCATTCTTCTTTCATTGGTGAGAGGTAGTTAGAACCTTGGAATGAGTGTGTGTTTGCTCTATTAGTTAGAAATGTGTGTGAATCATCGAGAGAGACCTTAACTGTCCTAAGAATTTAGAAGACAGGAGAGATAAAAATTAAATGAACCCCGCGTTAATTTTGATTAGTTTTGAAATAATTTGAAAATTATTTGAAACAAATTAGGACAGTGTTCTAGTGTTTTTTCTTCGTGTAGAATTTCATTCTACGATTGTACAACATGTTTATGGGTTCGAATTTATTTAGAGTCATCCGAATAACTTCACACGACAACTTTACGAATGAGATTACGCACGGTCAGGGATAATAATAATAATAATAATAATGAGTAAAAATAATTAAAGCTAATTACGGGCTAAAATGATTTAATAAGGTCATGAGTTTAATGCTAGTTATTTTTGGAGAGTATTATCGTGTGCTCACTTTATGTAAAGTAAGCCTGGGACATGGCAAATTCTCCTGACGGAGTATCGACGAGTTATAGGTATATTTCTGCGCTATGAATTTGAATATGACTTGCAGATGGGCATTATATTTTGAGTAATAATTTATGCACCCATTAGAGTCAATTTTGGGAAGAGATGTGTCACTGGACATGATTTCTTCGAGCTTCAGTGCAGAATAATTGAGAGCCACGACATTATGATGAATAAATATAAATGCCGCAACTCATGTACCGTAAGCGCGTATCCTATTATTTTGACCTGTGTTATATTATTCTACTCGCTAAATTAGGATGATTTCTGTTTAAAATACTCCTTGAACATCGTTGTATAGTTAATTTCTTTGTATAAGTGATAACCTTAATTCTATCACATTCTGAATTGATACCTGGGATGTGTGTGATAGTGTCATCTAGAGAATGATTTCCCTAATTCACAGTAAAATCCTAAAATTAATAATAATGGGTTAGTGTTCGTGTAAATAATGTTATAATAATGCCGTGTAACCCTGTGTGAATGTGTGATGTGAGATTTGATCCTAATCTGTGTTTTTTTTGAATATTTCATGTACGATTTTGTGAAGGTAATTTTCATTATGTGCGTCAAAGTTTTGACCGACTTGTATTATTTCGCGTGTCCGTAATTGGATCAATTTTGAATCTTTAGAAGATTTTATCGTAATTTAAGATAGATTAGGGCCTAATTTACTAACTCAAAGTGGATAAGAGAAGGCAACGTCCGTGGACTGATGTCACGAGATTTAATTGTTAGATATTGTACAGTCACTTTCTGCATAAAATTGAGCCAAAGTTAGAATGATAAATGTTCAAGTAAAATTTATTAAAAGAATTTTATTCAGTCAATAATTATATAAATGATATAATTGTGGAAAGGAAAGTCTAGGGAAGACTTGCTAATCATAAATTAATGAATTAAATAATTTTTAATAATTTAAATAAGGAGAAGAAAATAATCATTTTCTTGGAAAATAATTAAAACCCAGAGGGAAGATTTTAATTTTAATTATCATAGGAGAAGGATATCAGATATTATTTTGTTTTCAGTCAATTTTTCAGTAAGTTAATGATTTTTATATTTATTATTGCAGAAAGGAACAATCATTGAAAATTTATTTGAGCGAGATCCCTCACGAATGAAAGCACGAGGAGAAGATGTTATTCAAGAATTCAACCCAGATTTTGTTAATTTACTTGTTTTCTTTAAAAGAGTGTTAGTTTAATAAATGTGAAAACCTAATTTAGTCTCCTTTCATTTGTCGCTAGTCCTTCATCTATCCCTGCCTTTAAAAATTTCTGCACAGCCGATAGCGAACGGTCCACGACTGAGACCCTCGCTCTCCGGCGAGCTGAGCCCGGCATGAAGGGGGCAATATAGTTAAATAGGCCGTGATTACGTTATAATAAAAATACGGACACATAGAATCAAAGAAGCTGTGAATGTCTCGAAAAGAATACTAATTTAACGAATCAAATAAGCCATGGTCAGGAAGTAAGACATTCAGACTTATAGAATCCACGCGGCTGTGATTAAGAAAAATGCAGAATGATTTAAATTGTTAAAATGGCAAAGTGAACAATCAATTACGTTGAGCATCGAAACGAAATTGTTCACGCAAAAATTTGTCATGTAAAGAAGGAGGAAGTTTCTACGGAGCAAGAATTGAAGAATAATTAGTACATCAAGTAATATTATAAACATATTACACCAATCTACAACTTGATATCAAGGCTAACGAGGAGGAAAACTTAAAGAAACGAGAAGAATAAATAAATTATCGGAGACCGAAGCTCAAACCGAAAGTTGATGCGAGTCACCTAATGAAAATCAGATATCGCCAACTCAAGACATATTTACGAAAGGCTAGAAGTTAACTAGAGTACCATTACGAAGCTTATAACTGAAAACTGACATTGAATTTTGGTAGAATAACCTGTTTAAAATTATAATTTAGATACAAGAGAAGTTCTTGAAAAACTGAATTGTGATACTAATGACAATGTTGAATATGTTTTTATCACATGCAATCAACGGCCTCGACATGAATAACTAAATTGGAAATGGGGCTGACATCCGATGGATACCGTGCCAGCTGATTCTACAAGCCCATGTGTGACGCAGCTATCACCTGGAGCCGGCCAGCGATCCAAAGATGACCGAATTGGAATCTAGCCCAGTCCAGTAACGCCAGCAGATTAAAGCCAAGTTCCAAGCATTTTTATTTATTCAAAGTAACCATGAATGCTTAAATTTAAGATGTAGTACGTAAAGGTTAGTGATGTGATTTGTGTGAAGGTCGTAATTTATATCTTTGAGATTTGATTTCAATGTACAGTGTCTTCGCAAAGAAATTATCATAACTGCTTTAAAACCGTGGATGTAGGTTATCTTCGATTACGTAAACTAATATCCATATGTAGGGATGGTCATAGTCAAATGTGGAGAGATTGGAAAACGATGTTTCGACGATTAGCAAAGAAAAGTGTAATGCATAATGTGATATAATCTAACTGAAATGCGGAGTGGAGTTAGATGTTTTCGTTGGCTATTAAGACTTGGTTATTGCCAGTACGTGACTACATGTAAGTAAATATGAACCTGATTTGTTCATACATGTATTTCTTTTTCCGGAAAGAGTAATTGTGTGTATTTGAGTAGAAATTTAACCCATTAATACATCGTTGTCATTTGATAGTGGAATGTTGAGACAATACGCCCTAAAGGAGAGATGATTGATATTTATATATGTAATTAAGAGTTTATACGTTGTAATGATGAGATTTTAAGTATAAATATTCTGAGGGATGTATTTGTTGATATGAATAATGCGAAGTTATAATGTTTACGGGTGGCATATGGAGAGAGATAGGTAGTTGTGATTTATTGGTAGTAATTACGTAACGTGATACTAACCATCGATTATAATCGACGTATTCGCGGCATGATTTTAATAGCAGCAAAAGATATTTTTGGGTTGATAGGATATTCATACAGTGAAATACGTTACAGAATCTATAGGCTGATAACCATATACAGTCATCAAAATAAAATCTCCAAATAATAAATATTAAGGGGTAATCCTGAATTCTTCTAGGAGGATTTCACATGGTGTAATAAGTCTTGTTTGGTATTTGTTGTCAAAGCCATGATTTGATGAAGGAAGCATCTTCCTAATTTAAGTCTCTGCAATTGACAAGTAATTTTTTTTTTTTTTTTTTTTTTTTTTTTTTTTTTTTTTTTTTTTTTTCCTAGTTGCTTTACGTCGCACCGACACAGTTAGGTCTTATGGCGACGATGGGACAAGGAATGGCTAGGAGTGGGAAGGAAGTGGCCGTGGCCTTAATTAAGGTACAGCCCCAGCATTTGCCTGGTGTGAAAATGGGAAACCACGGAAAACCATTTTCAGGGCTGCCGACAGTGGGATTCGAACCTACTATCTCCCGAATACTGGATACTGGCAGCACTTAAGCGACTGCAGCTATCGAGCTCGGTCAAGTAAATATTGACACCAACTATATTCTCTAGAATTCCATGAAATAGTAATTGAACTTAGATGCGATCGTGAATCTCGATAGATGTAAGACCTGATAGGATAATGGTGGTAATTTATTATTAGGCGATACCTACATTTACTTCTTAGGAAATAATATGAATATATTTATACAGTAACATGGTGAAACCGATTGATATTTTTTTAATGCATCAGAATATATTTAAAATAGCCATTTGAAGCTATAATATTTGGAACTTTGCTTTCTCTGCTAGCGTTACAACTGAAAATCAATCGAAGAAGAATGAGAAGATTAATGACTTAACATAAAGAAGAATAAGCATTTTTGATGTTTTGGAACTTTGATTTTAACCACTTTTAATTTCATGAATATCCAGCAAGATCGCTACCTAATGAGATTGATAATTACGACTTATGAAACCACGTAAACTTTTCTTTGTTTTATGTTGTGAGAACCATAATTCTTTAACGAAAAGAATGTTTAAGCTCAATCAAAGACTTTGTTGGTTTATCTTTTGAAAGAAGAGACGTTGAATGTAATTGAATATTATATCAATAAATTAATTCATCCCAAAGTAATTCATGATCATGACTAAATCAAGAATTTATACATTTAAATTATTCTTATTATTATTCTTATTATTATTATTATTATTATTATTATTGCAATTTATTTTCATTATTATAGCAGATCAGCTTACATTGAATTCTTGCAGGATTATTTTTGGTTGAATGAGTTTGGATGATGATTTTTATTGATATTTAAGGAAGGATGGAATTGCTGGTAAAATTATATGAAAGGATATGCGGATTCCCAGTCGATCTCATGTAAAAAAATATACTTATTGATGCACATTAGTTATCCCTGAGAGGTGTCATGTAGCAAATCGGAGAATATTTTGACGCTTACGGTGAAACGTGGAATGGAGATAATTACTTTAATCAGAACTTATACAGGCGTAATGAATTTATTATTCACCGATTAATGGAGACAAATGTAGCTGCCGATACTTAGCATCATTTTTAATGCATGATCCATTCAGTTGATTCCAATACGTGATGTAGTCGGAAGAGGGGAAACAGCCGGAGCATTAAATTGGTCGCCTGTCGTGGCGCAAGAAAGATGTTCCCCCAGAGGATGGTGCCGCCGTTATTTCTTATGGTGTATAGAGGGTACAGAGAAACTATAGATAAAATATAAACTTAAAACTATAAAGTAGGTAGAACAACAATCGGACAAAGGATCAGTGGATGATAATATAACTTATAATTTAATGTCCAGAGAATCTAGCCAATTCACTGCCTCTTCACTTGCTGCATTAAGTTTGTGGTATCCTCCCTGGAAGCTCCGAAGTGGGCACATCATTACAACATGGTGGACTGTCTAAGCCGCGTCACCACAGTCCCAGTGAGGGCTGGAAATTTTTCCCCACTTGTGGAACCAGAAGTTGCATCTTCCATGACCGGTCTGCACTCTGTTCAACGAAGCCCAGATTCTTCTTGACAAGTTGAATCCAGCAAGTTCCCCACAGGGGTCAGATATCAACCCTAGCTGGTCAGGGTTGGAAGCAGCCTACTCTTCCCTCCAGGCATTATTCATGTTGTACTGTGATTCAACCAGC
This sequence comes from Anabrus simplex, assembly GCF_040414725.1. Lineage (NCBI taxonomy): Eukaryota > Metazoa > Arthropoda > Insecta > Orthoptera > Tettigoniidae > Anabrus > Anabrus simplex. The sequence continues at coordinate 336,288,585 of NC_090270.1, forward strand.
CTCTTTCCTAGTTGACATGAAGGATGTCAAGATTTTAATCTTCCATACTTCTGAGGGTTGCAGTCCTGATGAATCGGCAAGAGTGTATTTGCAATATTAAAACAGTAATAGTAGATTACCTGCTGTCTTTAAAACAAGGTGCCCTTTTCATTACTTCTTTAGGGTATTCATTCATTCATTCATTCATTCATTCATTCATTCATTCATTTGTTCTAAAACTGTGTTACCGAGCTCGATAGCTGCAGTCGCTTAAGTGCGGCCAGTATCCAGTATTCGGGAGATAGTAGGTTCGAACCCCACTGTCGGCAGCCCTGAAAATGGTTTTCCGTGGTTTCCCATTTTCACATCAGGCAAATGCTGGGGCTGTACCTTAATTAAGGCCACGGCCGTTTCCTTCCCACTCCTAGCCCTTTCCTGTCCCATCGTCCCCATAAGACCTGTCTGTGTCAGTGCGACGTAAAGCAACTAGCAAAAAACTGTGTTACAGAATTTAGTTCATGTTCTAGGATATTTTACAGTATGCTTGTGAGTTACAGCCAGACAGCCAATTGGTCAAATGTTCATTTCACGCTTTTTTAGTTTTGCGACCAGGATTCAACTTCTCGTAAACAAGTTAGTTTGGATCAATATATTCTAGACTGGAATATAGTAAACTCCCAATATTTGTGTGTGGGTTATCTGGTTTGCGTGTTATTAGTGCATCCTAAAAAGTTTTTAAAAAAATGTATCATTAAATATAGTGCAGCAAACACTTTTTCTTCTACTTTTGAACTAGACTTTCCTAAGTTGAGTTGTTAAGAAATTTGACAGCAATAAATTCCGCATCAGAGGACAAAAAAAAAAAAAAAACCACCATATCCATTGCTATTGGTCTAGCATCTCGTTGAAAATTGATCTTCAGTTTTGTCTCATCATGGCAGAAAAATGTTAAAATGCTATATTAATTTAAAAAAAGCAACCATTGTTCTAGAACAACAAAAAAAATTGAGAAGGGAGGGTCAACTTGCTAAGTTGGTGGCAGATTATAGGATACGAGTACTATCAAGTACAAACTACCCACAACTTTTAAAAAAGAAGCTGGAGGATATTTTGCAGAGGAGTGGTAGTGGTGGACCTTCAAAATGTAAGTGCATAAAAAAGAATTACATGTCGCACTAAGAGAGAAGGTCAAGTTATTTTGACTTTTTGTGCATGCTCTTCCCTTCATTTGAGGTGTTACAATTAATAAATAAACTTGAAATCTGACGGTGTCCGTCTTTGTTTATCTGTATAATATATTTGGACTTTTCGTATGTGTTGTTGGACCATTTGCACGGCACATTTGACACTCCTATGTTAGTAACATTGTGTATTCAACTGCCTGAAATGTGTACGTTAATGCCATCTATGCGCACGCTGTGGAACTTGTGGTGAGTTTGAACGCTGTTAGACAGACAGTGCCTGACTCTCTGAAATGTGGGCGGTTGCACGGAGCATTCCGCAAATGACTGTCTGTTGGTCTGCATTTTGAACTCGCTGGAGCATGATGCTGAGAACTGGGTGTCTCATGCCAGATGGCGTATTCAACGTGCCTAGTTCAGGCATTGGGTGAAGAACATTCTGTATCCCTTTCAGGGATTGGGAATTGTAAATAATGTATATAACATTAGTGTTTAAGATGAATATGGTGAGGTATTTGTTTTAAAGTGTAGTGTTGCCTTGTGGTTGATAGTGATTGTTCGGTTGCTTAATTCATTGTGGATTATTTGGTATGTAATTTTCTTCATTTCTGTAAGTACCGCCTCTCTTTATTTGAGGATATGTTTTTTCTAAATTTTGATGTGCATCGTAGTTTGTGTTCATAATTTTGGTGAGACGTAATTTATGTTCATTCATTTTCATCATGTGGACTTGTATTTTTGGAGCCGTAATATGTGCATTGTGACGTCTGTTAAACCCTTGGTGTGTTTTGGTCTTTTCCCATTTTATTTTTCATATTATTAGTTTTATTCTGCTAAATTTGTGTGTGTTTCTAGCGACGTTCCCTTCATGCGGGCTTTTTTCATTTGATTTATCGCTGCCTGTACTTGTAAATTCTGCTGGTGTTTTACGTTATATTTTATTGTGACATCTTGCTCTATTTATTTTCATTATTTTATTACGGGTTAGTTTCTTCTCTCTAACTGTACATTTTGAATTGTGCACCAAGCAATCTCTGTTGACACTAATTTTCCCAAATAATAATAATTATTATTATTATTAAAAAGTAATTTAAGATAGATAAGTATATTTTGGGCTATTTGGTGACAACAAATTTCTGTATTATTCATTTTACAAGTAGTGTTTCTGTAGAATGTAAGGACATTGTTAATGAAGGGCTTTAATACGTTAGTGTCATCATTCTTGCTTTCTTGAGTGGCCTTATCACCTCGAACCGTGTCAGTTGCCATTGTGGGTTATCTGTTCTTATCTTTGCCTGTCGTTACGTAACTGTTGTATTGTTATTATTGTTATCTTATCGCGTGTGTAGTCTGCCTCTGGATGCTGTGGCGTACGGATCCAATTGTTGCTGTTGCTTTCTGATGAGCGTGTATTTGAGTATGTGATTACTAACATTTTGTATTACCTGACCGGTTCTCTCTTGAAGTGTACGGCATATGAACGATGACTTCTTGTTTCTTTCTGTTTGTGGTTTTATATTGGTGATGCTTAATTTTACTATGCTATTCGGTTCTATTTCTGGGATATGCTATGTGACTGATATTTTTCGTCAGAAATGTCTTTGTGATTGATTCGTGCGACGCGTTTTGCATTTATCATTTTCTGCTATGCGTTCGGTGTAGTGAACCGTCCATTAAGAATGGTCCTTAGACAATTTATTTATTTTAAGTGCAGATAGCATCTAAAATGATATATTTTAGGTCTTTTCAAGCAGCTCCTTTCTTAATTAGGTCGCTATGGTTAGTATTTCGTTTTAAAAAATGATATTTTTAAAAATTTGGTACTATTTTCATAAATGATTTATTTATTTATTTATTCAAATTAAGAGATGGTATATTTATTTGTTAAAAACCTCATCTTAGAATTATAAATAATTTATGCTAATTTAAAAAGCACCATATTTATCCAAATCTCTCTCTCTCTCTCTCTTTTTTTTTTATGAAACAGGATTATTATGTATTTATTTTTATTCACTCGAAACTTCAATATTTCTCTAACTAGATAAAACTTATTTGTTTCACCTATTTATTTGCTACTAAAGATGTAATGGTTTGAATTAATTTTGGAATTAATTATAGTATAGTTTTTTGAAAAGGGTGTACAAAGTTTTCTTGTAGATGCTTGTTCTGGTTCCCTTGTTGATCCCACCCTTTGTTCCTTGGGAAATGGGTCCCTTGTGTTAAATATTCACTCTTCCACATTTATTTTAATTTTTTTTGTTGCATTTTGGTTTTGTTGCTTCCTTGTTGTGATAAGCTTACCCCATAGTGTCACTAGCCGGACATCATTTTGATATCACTTGTGTGAGGGGGCATGTCACATTAAACCAAATGACCAGGAGTTTAATGTATCTACTTGCGGGGTTCAATGATACGAAGCATGAAGAAATCACAGCGGGAAATTTAAATAAGAGGTACTGACTTTAAGTTGTCAATCAGCAAGATATATACAATATTTGAACAAATGAAGTAAATAACAGGTCAAGCGAATAAAAGAAAAGTTCATAATGTTCTGTGTGTCGACCCCAATGTTCTTTTGTTTCTACTTGTGTCTGCCATAGGTACTGAAGAAGTGTTTTGTTGTGCATTGTGTTCTCTCTTTGGAAAATCTTATTGAATCCATGCAAAAGAAGAGGCAAAGAAAAGACTTAGAAGAGAAGAAAAAATAATATCTTAGAGCACATAATGTTTTGGTTCCTGCTAAATAAGCACCTTAATATAAAGGGGGCTGAACTGTTAACGTCGTTTAATCATATATAACCATTCCAAACAGATGCCTTGCATGTCTAGAACAGACCTCACTTAATATCATAATCTATAGCAAAACAGGATATAAAACGCCTGGAAGCAATGGAAATGTGGATATGGAGGAGGATGCTGAAAATTAGTTGGACAGAGAAAAAGTCAAACAATAGGGTCCTTAAGGAAATAAACGAAACAAGGGAATTGATCAACACTGTGGAAAAGAGGAAAACCAAATTCCTTGGCTACACACTTCGACATAACACATTCCTCACGACTCTGCTGGAAGGAAAAGTTCTGGGTAAAAAGGGAAGAGGAAGGCCGAGGAAGAAGTATCTGGATTCCGTGATGGACAGGCTGAATTTGAAAACGTATGTTGATCTGAAACGCTCAGCAGATGAGAGACAAATGTGGTTGCAGCGACAAGGCCTTGCCTTTAGGATATGAATGAATGAAATGAATTCCTAAGAACAATTAAAACAATAATAAAAATTGCACGATTAGTCTCAGAAGACATGAACTGAAATAAATACAGTAAAACCTTGATAATTCAAAATCCCACCTAATTCGAAGAAGCTCTCCTTCCCGTAAACAGTAGGTACCGTTTTGCATATTATTTAAATTGTTTAATTCGAAATACAGATAATTCGTAATTTGAAGAACAATGTCGGTCCCATTACCGAAATTCAGCTTTTAATTCAAAAAAGCATTTACATTTTAGAAAAAATAGTATTTTATAGAGTAATTTAAATTCAAAATTTATCCGCGTCACGATAGAACGAGTCTTTTGGAATGTGCAAGAGTATAGAGCATCCAGCATTAAGAAAAGACTACAGGTCTTACGGGCTTTTACTTTTATTAGTGTTACCCACTTTAGTTCTACAAGTATATAAGAATTATAATGAATTCCTGACAAAATGTATAATTTTTCTTATGAAACAAGCATTGGTTGTGCCATACAATACTGCAAAAGATGTAAAATCATTTTGATATCTTTGAGTTTATCCTTTTAAATAATGTATACGTGGTTCATTACATGGAACAGCCGGCCATGCTTGTCGCATCGCGCGCCACATTTCAGCGTGTAGTGCAGACGTGTGTACAGTAGTAAACACGTGTAATAACTCAGCTTAACTACTGCGAATCATCATTGGTGAGGTCAGCGCAGCATGTTTCCCGTTTTGCGTGTGTCACTCATTACAGTGATTGCTTACGTAAGGGAGATATTCGGCAGATTGAAGTGATCGTCTTTCTGGGGCGCATAGTGTTTTGTTATAAATATATTGTGTTTCATTTTTTGTGTATTGCATTGCTTTTGGTTGTGTGTACCGTGTATTGTTTCTGACTGTTTAGTATTTTATATAATCAATCAGCAAGTAATACATTTAAAATATGGCTGAACATGTGAAAAGGAGAAGTGGTAAAGTTGTCAGGCGAAAGGAGTGGCATATGGGGCTTAATACATTTTTATATTAGTAAATAAAGCATCCAGGACAAAGTGTAGGCTGGGTTGTAGATGAAGCCGCAAAGTTTTCAAAATAAGGAAGCAAGCCCGCGAAGGGCCACTCCAGAGTCCCAGCAAAAAGCAGGAAAGGAAAAAGTTAATTCGCAGCAATTCCAGACTCATTAAATACGACGATTTTGTCAGAAGTGTCCGACTCGTTGGCAGAATGGTCAGCGTATTGGCCTTCGGTTCAGAGGGTCTCGGGTTCGATTCCTGGCCGGGTCAGGGGTTTTAACCTTAATGGTTAATTCCAATGGCTCGGGGGCTGGGCGTGTGTGGCGTATTCAACATTAGAAATCATCCTAGGTAGGGCCCTCATCTTCACAGACATGCAGGTCGCCTAATAGGCCGTCTACTAGAAAAAGACCTGCACCAGGCCTCTCTGGAGGCCATACGCCATCATTATTATTATGTCAGAAGTGGAATACAGTGCAATGTTAATAAATTCTATTTTAGAGATGAACCGCCAACTCTGAACACAATCTTCACTTCCATAAACAGCAACCCCGAACTACCTGATTTTAAGAAATCATATGAATAGGTCATTCAGCATTCTGTATTTTATGTTGCAGAAGAATATTTAAGTTATCATATTTTGTGATAACCATGAAGCCCTTGTATCTGTTGTCACTTACGAGTAAATTTATCTGAGGTGAGCTGAAGGATACATCACCGAGATAGAGATATCTCGCCGTCAGCTTCCTCTGTTGTAACTACACCGTATTTGCCTTAATAGTGAAATGTTTCTGGGGGCTAATAGACTCAGCACTATGCTCCCTTAAAGCAACAACGATCATGGAACTTTCTCAGATATAAGAAACAAGACAATCATTTTGGGTTCTGCACACGCCTGTTATTGTTGTTGTTCTTCTTATTCTTATTATTCAGTAATCAAGGATTGTGGTGACGTGTAGTGAAGTCACAGAGGCTTGCAGACTGAATGCTGAAAGGCATAACAGTCTATAATGATAATGTCTGTATGTATGTTATTATTTAGTTCGCATCCCTACATGTTCAAACACTTACTCTATTTCAAATGATACACTCAGTGGGCTGTTATCCTTAGAAACGTTATGGCAAAACAAAATTTCATGACTGTAAATTCATTAATGACTGGAGATAATCCGGCATTTATATTATTATTATTATTATTATTATTATTATTGTTGTTATTATTATTGATCGAAGGATACTCACGACGATCATAAACAAGAAACATCAGGTGGATGGACAGTGGAGATTGGTGCCGAATGAGTTTATCTATTGGGAAAGTGAGCCCATCACAGACACGATGAGAAAAAGAAGAATGCCTTTTTTTTGTCATATATTTCGACTAAGTGATAACAGAGTTTTAAAACAATTATTTAATTACTTTTGGAATAATAAATCAAAAAACAATTGGTTTAAAGAAGTCCAAAGTGATTTCGAGGAGTTGAATATTACCATGCAAACCATAGAAAACAGAGGCGAGAAAAGTATTTTAAAGAATAAATGCATCAGGCTTCCTCTGACCACTGTACAGAGAAAACAATATGTTATAACGGATGCGGAGAGAGCAGCCAGGTCAACCAGACTCAAGACTTTTTGGGAGAAGAAAAGGAAGACAAATTTGTTGTAGTCTGGTTTAAGTGCTCCAATGTGGGCGTAAACTCTGTAAATAAATTATTATTATTTTTACTATTATTAGTCTTGCTACAGCTGAGCCAAGTGATGTATAATTTTATGTCATCACTGTATTTCACAAGCAGTGTCCGAGCCGCAATGGATGAGTGAGTATGGCAACAGTGGAAGCCGGCAGGCCCATAAGGCCTGTAGTTTTTTCTTAACTCTGGATGCTCTACAGCTTTCCGCACTTTCACTCACTTCAGTGTGTATACAGCGTGCTTCATATTTGCTAAGTTCGAGTGAAATCGTAATTCTATGTATTCAGCATTTTAAGGAATGCTACAATATCACGTAGCAGGCGGTGTGCGGAGAAGCAGAATCCGCCACCACTGACGATTACATGTTATAAACCTCATTTTAGGTCCGTATTGAAAATTTTTTTTTAACAGTTCAACAATAATAAAGGTGTTTAATTTATTCCACCTATTCAACACTTATATTTTCACTTATAGTTGTTACATAATTAAATTCTTAGTTACATGGGACATGTTTCGCCCTCAATTAAGGGCATCTTCAGCCTAAATACAATAATCAAAAATACAACTAAATTAAAAGTGGAAGTTAAATACAATCATCAAAAATACAACTAAAATAAAAAGTGGAAGTTAAAAGTTTAGTCTGTCATTAAAATTCGGAACAATAAAAATGTGAAAAATGATAAAATAAAAAGATGCTAATGGAAAACTGTCTTATGATTAAACTATAATCTTGTCGGAGACTAAAACTTCTATTAAAATTCTAATTAAAACAGTTCATATAAAATATTGGAAAATCAAAGTGGTAGTAATAAAAAGCCAACGACATGAGGGCGTGTACACAAGCATAAACTTGATTGTCATGAATACAATCTTTTCAAGGCCGCTGATGAAATTCGTAGCAAGTAAGGCAGAAGAGTCTATTGAAAAATTGTAAGAGGCCGTTAGCACCGGTAGGTAATAAAATGGCTGAATCCTTGCCAGAAAATGTCAACAGATGCAGAAATAAGTTTTCTGTAAGAGAAGGAAAAGAAGAAATAAGAAATTGAACGTAAGGAGAGAATTCAGTCTTGCATAATTTTGAAACAGATGAGGACTTACATGTAAGTGGAAGTTGTTATTTGTTAACTACTGTTGAGTTGGTTGCTGCCCGTCTGTTGGCTCTGAGTCTGATGTTATAACTGTGCTGCAGAGGCGGTAGTGAACTCGGAGGGAAAGGAATAGGGGAGTGCGGAAGGGAGGAGAGGATGGGTGGAGTCAAATGTGACGAGGCTGACAAAGGGGCGGAGTCAACTGCATTGCTGGAAGTAGGCCTAATATCTGTAGGTATGGGAGGAGTATTAGGGTTTGAAGAATTAAATATATTAGGTATCCTAAATTTATTCGAACTAACTGACTTTAATAATTCCGGCATTAATTCATGTAGCATACTTTTATTGTCCGTGGTTTCATTGAGATTCGTTTGCTTATTGTACGTCTGATCTAAATAGATGTATAAACTTTCTAATTCGTTCAGCATTCTTCCTTTTTGTATGTTTCTAATTATCGCTAAGTCTTTCTCTATGGATTCAAATCTGTGACCAGTCTCCCTCATATGCAAACTCATCGCTGAGTATTTCCTATGTTTTTCCACGTTAACATGTTCCATGTATCTTGTCATAAAATTTCTCCCAGTCTGTCCAACATATGAAAAATTACACTGAGTACATTTAAGTCTGTATACTCCCGATCCTAAATAACGATTCTTATCATAATTAACTTTTTTATGATTAAAGAATATGGACTGGTTAGTATTAATAGTTCTAAAAGCTATATTAAAATTATGTTTCTTGAATACGCTAGTAATCTGGTGTATAGCTGGATTATTAAAAGTGAATGTAGCATACTCAGTTTTTTTGGTCTTTTCTGGTATCAGATTCGTAGATAATTTGTTCTTAATTTTATTGATTAATTCATGACAATCAAGTTTATGCTTGTGTACACGCCCTCATGTCGTTGGCTTTTTATTACTACCACTTTGATTTTCCAATATTTTATATGAACTGTTTTAATTAGAATTTTAATAGAAGTTTTAGTCTCCAACAAGATTATAGTTTAATCATAAGACAGTTTTCCATTAGCATCTTTTTATTTTATCATTTTTCACATTTTTATTGTTCCGAATTTTAATAACAGACTAAACTTTTAACTTCCACTTTTTATTTTAGTTGTATTTTTGATGATTGTATTTAACTTCCACTTTTAATTTAGTTGTATTTTTGATTATTGTATTTAGGCTGAAGATGCCCTTAATTGAGGGCGAAACATGTCCCATGTAACTAAGAATTTAATTATGTAACAACTATAAGTGAAAAAACCACTGACGATGCCGACAACTGGCGAAAAAGCGTGGCTCATATAACCAATTCGTACGCACCGAACAATATTGTCAATGCCGATGAAAATGCAGTTTTTTCTTAATGCTGAGCCCAAATGACTTAGGGTTTTAAAGGAGAGAAGTGCCAGCCGGAAAATCGTACAAGGGTGGACGTCATTGTACTGCGTTGCAATGCACATGGAAGTGAGACACTTCCTTCCCTCGTCATACGAAATTTCGATAAGCCACAATGTTTTAGGAGCATCGGGTACTTTCCGTGCAAGTACAGGGCATTTAAAATGCGTACAGTACAGTAATCCGATGAATAAAGCAATTGCAAAGGGGAGCCAGCAAAGATTTCTCCTTGTATTTGAATCATGCTTTTTTTTTTCCCTTCTTTGCGTGAGGTTATGTTTGTCAGCGAGTTATCTAAGTGCATTATTTGAATACTGTAAATGCCCCATGTTGGATACATTTTGGAAATAGTTTTTAAAATTTTTTCTCCAGGTTTAAACTATGAATCAAGGTGATTGCATTCAGTGACGAGCCTTGGAAAATTCTGAATGAAGAGTTGGGTTTAATTTGAAATCACGTAATTTGAAGTCCGATTTTTGCGTCCCAATGACTTCAAATTAATAAGGTTTTACTGTAGCAGGAAAAGCAACTCTTCTTAGGTTGTTTTTGGGTTAACATTTTCTTCTCTCTGTAGGTGATATTCAAATGCCAGTTCAAATGTACCAGTATCCAGTACAAACAGAAAGTGAAGCTATTTCACTATTTTTAACGTTTGCAAGATACAGTAAAACTAAACAACTACACACTGCCCTCAATGCATGTATGTAAGGTAGTAAGTTAGATCAAGATGAAGAAGTAAGAGGAGGCTACAATCAAATATATGTTACTGAATGACAAGGGAGATGTAGTTGAAGTGGGTTTGCAGAAAAAGAAGGGTTACAACTCTTAAATAGTTTTTGTAAAAAGGGTGCAATGCAGAACACAGATAAAGAAGGGAGACAAATTAAAACACAGAAAACATACAGTTAGTCACTGACCACATCAATAAAGAAAGACACTACAAAAGGGAAAAGACTGGCAAACAATTTTTAAGCCAAGACCTAAATATGAATTGTAGCTTTTAAAACCAAGTTTCCTCGCACTAAAATCAACTACAGATATTAAAGAGTAGAGAAGTACTGTATTTTAAAATAATTTCAAGAAGTTATCATTCAAGCAACCCAGGTTTATACATGTGGGACTTGTCGCTTATTAAACATGGAAGCAAAATCTTACCCTGAAAATAGACAAACAAAGCAAGATTTGGAAATGATGAAGAAGGGAGTTTTTAACTCAGAAGCTGTTAACAGTGAATGCTCTTCAGCAGCTATGGACTTGTACAAAGTACTGAACCATTCTGTTCATGGTCAAAGGACGCTGACAAAATGATAATTATGGTAATCATATGAGACCACAAAGAATGGACATTAGATGGTATTTTATTGTGCAATAGTGTCTCACATTGCATGCTTCTCAAGAGAACTTAGCATCAGAAGCAAGCTGAAGTTCCCAAGATGCTTATTAAAATTTATTATCCCAAGCGAACCTCTTGACTTTCACTGTGGGGACGCGAACTACACCGTGTGAAACCACGGGGAAGTTGATATTGGAGGGAAATGAATTTATTTAATATCTCCGCTCACAAGAGAAATATAAGCATTGGATGTAATAATGGCAATGGGCATATTTTTCTGAAAATTTTTATATGCTACACGACACTAATTGTAATCACAATAAAGGTATGAGTAACTGCGCGGGATACCATGGGAGAAGTTTCCTCTCCGCAGGCACGCTCTCGCGAGCCCACACACATAGCTCTACAGCGCGGGTGCGCGATCACTAATATATACGGCCACCGAGGGCACGAGCTTCATTTACTGGGTGTATCGCTGTCAAGAAGGGGTCTGTCATGGAGCGACGCAGCGAAGGGAAGATTACCTTTGTCTACAAGCATCGCACTCAGAGTCTACTTTGCTATGGATTTTTTTCTTACATCACGTGTGGACTGGATGCTGCTCATCCATTAAGTTGAGGCAGTAATGTGGAGTGAAGTTACAAGAACATCCTTCACAGCATCAAGGTACGATCGCGACGTCCAATCAGCACACCGATTACATCGAGGAGACAGCGATCAAGTCACCTGAACGAGTTGCAGTTGAACGTCACAGCAAACCAAGATGTCACCAGTCATCCAACTACAATTGCTGTCGCCTGCCCACAACACTGACATGATGGTTTAAGTTAGCAATGTCCGTTGGGGAACTGTTCAGATGCGATCACAACACAGGTCAAACAATTCTAATTCTCAGCATGCAGCAGTCAGGTTATGGCTAGGTCAGCTGCAGATAAATTAGGCCTTTCGCCAACATGTAAGTAAATAGGTGTCTAAGGACACATGTAAATAGAATTTATGCCCAGGACTCAGGCTTAGTTAGATACTTAATGTTTGCATGTTGTGGCTCTAATTTATTTTTATTAGTGTCATTTGTCATTATTGTATAGATACTATGTTTCAGTATAGGGAAACTAAGCTCGTGTACTTCATTTATCCATGACTTACGCAGTCGCATATGAGACTAGCTAGAACAAGTTGTTAGGTACTAGCTAAATGCATGGAGCATGGTAGACAGTAGTGTCAATTTGTGAGACGACGAAAAGCACAAGATATTCTACGTTTCTTTAATGCACTCAGATTGGCGTATCAATGTGAGCGGGTCATGTACTGAGATGCCCATAAGTAATGAGAAGTATATTTGTTATGCCCAGAGTATTGAGATAAGGCCCTAAATTCCATTAGGAATAAAGGCTTAAATGGTAATTTGATAATTTGGGTGCCAGTGAGAGTGCCAATGTGTACTTATATGAATGTGCCAGTTAGTAAACCAATGTAAGTTAATATATGAGCCAGTTGCATTTAAGTCATAAATGGAATAGTGTTGAATGGTTGAACTCTAAGGAATAAATTGACATGTGATAATTATTATATGATAAGAGGGCAAAATTAATGGTAGATAAATGGGCCAGAGCGAGAAAGAGAGATGTCCTTCTGCTGTGTTTACGAGTTGTCAACCATGAGAAAAATTTATGGGGATAGAACATGGCCGCTCCATTTATACAAAAGCCCTAGTGTGTTGGAGTATGAAAGTAGGTCGTTCTGACGTCACGACCCAAAGGTATGCAGGAAGGAACAATACTGTGTCTGTCAAGGGAAAAGGGAGAGCAGTGACCTTTAATACTGCGGTCTGGAAGATAAAATTATATACACGATTACGTGTGCCATTTAAAGATGTATGAACTATTCATATATATCTGCATAGTGTAAATAATATTTCTTTAAAATCATACTTGTAGTCATGTGGTTGTAGCATTTGAGGATAGTCCTGTGTTCGATTCCCGGACGGTAGTGTGTGTATTGCATGCTTAGTTTAGAGCTTGTATCAATCACGAGTACTGTGGCATAGATTCAGGTTACGATTATGTTTTGTTCTTTGTAAATATAATATGGGTATTTCCAACCTAAGATTTAATTTATTCTCTTTTGACGGAGCAATTAGGCTGGCTGTTGCAGTATTGGCTGTTTCCACGGGTTAGGAATCTCCTCTACATGGATATTAATTCCCGATGTGATGCCTCTTTACTTCAAGAATTCATTTATGACAAGATTGTCAATTATAAAAATTTTCATTGATGATTTTGGTTTATAATCAAATTTTTTAATATTATTGTACTAAATTTGTATAGTATAGCGAACATGCAGTTCAGTTTTAGTTTTCTTTTCGATTGAGTTAGTTCATACCCTGCTCATCTTATTTCCTTTTCATTTATTTTATTTGTCATGTTGACCCTTTTGTACCTGAAACCCCTGTTGTTGCTGCCGGAGCTCATGAAGAGGATATTTGAGCAAGGTAAGCTATGTGCCATAAGGTTTCACCTGGTGGTGAGCGTATTGTTCACTACAATGCACTTGGTCAGATCTCAGCATTTGCTTGATGTTGACGAAGGCACTGTAGGGCACAGTGCTGTCCTTTCCACTTTCATATAATTTACATGTACCATATGCAGCAACTATCAAATTAAAACTTACATACTGTACCATCAATGCGCGGTACATGCCGTATTTTTTATATAAATAATATTTAATCATCACGCAAGACATTTACTGCGAGCTTGGTCTGTCTACGCTCAGCGCAGTGAGCCGGCTTGAGGCAGCTACAGCTGTACGAGTGACATGGACGCAGGAGCAAGATAGGCTACCCACCTGTTCTGCCACGTGCTACCCGACATGGACTGGCGTGTTCTAGAAGAAACGTCACACCTTCCCGAATGTTCGACTAGGAAATTCTCAAAACTCCTGTAATAATGATTGTATCAACTCGAGGGATACGTCATTTTGTAGAGAATCATGTAAACGTCTCTAATAATAAGTTTCAAGTAAATCCATCAAGGGATTCTCGAATTATTCCACTTCATAGAAATCATGATATCTGATGACGTAGAAACACAAATTGTATATCAGACGAGCTCGACCCAACCAAGTCAGTCAGTCACAGCTGGGAGTCCAGTCTGACTCACCACGCTGCACCATTACTCTGTTCGTCGGGTCAAAGTGCTCACCAAAATCTATCTTTGAATTCTATGAGTCTTTATAGTGGACTTAGATACTGACAGTTGATTGGAACTTAGAAATTGTGTGCGTGTAGAAACTTCGATATGTGACAAGTCTTTATAATTGTGGAACTTAGTTTGTTACCACATTACAATTGTGGAACTTAGTTTCTTACCAACAAGTGTTATGAATTTCAAAGTGACACATTACTACATTGTATTATTAACTGTGGAATTTCTTAAAACTCAGTCAGTTTATTTTTTCATTTATTAAGTAGAAGTGATTATGAAAGTGTTTAAACTTTTTCACTATCATAAATGCAAGTGATTACTCATTACACAATTTATACTCGTGTGCTTCGACACAAGTGATTAACTCTGGGTAGAAGTAAATGATACTCATTTCAAAATGAAGTGAATTTACAACTGTGTATAATAATTGCCAACTTTATTATTTCTTCAAATTCTGGGTTGAAGTGAACGATACTTAATTCAAACCGAGTTGAATTTTGAACTGTGCAGAATAACTGCTAATGTTATTTCTTCCTCAAAGTGATTAATAATTTATTAGTGCATTACTGACAGCAGTGTCCGTTGGATGAACTCTTGTGCAGTCGTATATTTATTCTAGTGTCAAGTGCGACCATATTTCAGTGGAAGCAACCAAAAGCTGTGCATAATATATGAACAGTCTTCAGTTTTGTTATTTCTAAAGCTTATGTCCATGAACTGTGATCTATTTCCTTTCTTAATTTGATGCTATCTGCATCTTCATCTTTAAATAACATTTAAATTCTATCTACAAGGGACTTGTGAATGTCGACTTCATATTACATCAGTATTAAATCAAACGTTAGTGTCAAATAAGTGTCGGGGGACTATGCAATTGTGGACACCCGTGTGAGTAATAAAATGAGTGATTAGCCCGCAAGATCGTCGGAGGCCGTCTAGAACTTCAGAGGTACGAGTTCGATCCCATATTGGACCAACCTGGGTGTTCCAGCTCCATTCTATGGCGACGTACGAGGCCTGCAGAATGAATTCCAGTCCAGTTCAGCATGGTGACCTGGGAATACCTGATAGGCATTGTTGAAGACGACGAAAATCTACACCAAGGTGATATGCAATTCAACATGCATTTATTTGAATAAACTTCATTCTTTAAAAGAATTTCAGTTTTTTTTGTAGATAAAACCCTTCCTCCTGTACCAAGCCCAAGCTATAATTTACCTGGAACTGCCCTGACACATAACTCGTGCGATTATAAATTAAATAGTAAATCCGGACTGTATTTTACTGGTGCAATACACATTTAGCTGATAATCAGACAGGATACATGTTCTTGTGGCATGAAGGAATTGATGGCCATGGGGGAAACAAATTAGCCTCTTCTATGCTTAAACCATTTACCAATAACATTACAAAGAAAAGAAGAATTACAGTGTGGAGTGACAACTGCATAGGGCAGAACAAGAACCAAATATTCATTTTTTTAACTTTTTAAAAATGGATTTACTATGGAATCAAGAGAGAGAAAAATTTGGGATGAAAGTAAGCACAGAGAAAAATAAAACAATAGGGATGACATGGGGAAGGAAGGAAGGAAGGAAGGAAGGAAGGAAGGAAGGAAGGAAGGAAGGAAAGAAGGAATAGGAAAGATAAAACTGAATGAGAAAATTCTGGAAGTGGTTAAAAGTTTCAAGTACTTGGGAAGTGTTATCACAGAAGATGGAAAGATATTATTTTGTCAAACCAAGATGTCCCCAAAAAATGTAAGAATATTATATCCAACCTATTATATTATTGTTATTATTATAGCGCACAAATTGTGCATTAATTAAAGAGAATCAGATGTACAGAACTCAATGAGCGACTTAGTCTTTTGGAATTAACAACGTGACAACGATCACAATGATTATCAAATGGTAATTCTAAATTCCCATGGGGGAATCAGATATTTTTCCACCAATAGAGCATATCAAAAATCAGATCAAAAATTAGATGTATGGCTTTTCAGGCAAACAATGATTATCAGTGAGTTCACACAAGCAAATTTTACTTGGGTCGTGGAAAGACTTCAACTTGCAAACTGTAATGAATTTTAATAAATTTGGAGATGTTTACCTATCCAGCATACCTCAGAAAAGTGACTTGGCACATTTAAATGCATGACTGGGTATTGTCTAACTGGTCTGCATGTTTTTTTTGTGTGTGTGTTCATAACATTACCCTGTGAGGTACTAGTAGTGCGCTGGAATCCCGTAAGGCTAGCCTCTAGAGCTCGCCAACAGTGTTGTGCTGCCTCCTGGCCACAGACCCGAAACCCTGTGTCGGCATTTTGTTGACTTGTTAGTCTGGACCACTTTTATAAGAAGCATCAACTTTTGGTCTCGTTGCTGAATAATTAATTGAGATTTGAGGAAATGAAGAGGAGTGAAGATGCAATTCGACCCAGGATAGTTCAATCTCCCTGTGGTGATAGGCCAAATGTATGAATGATCAATGTTACCTATTTATTGCTGGAAATTGTAAGTACTTGACAAGCCTCTTTTCCGATCTAAAAGTGATGTGTGGAGAACTGACTGGAAATGTAACGATCGCCGTTTAATAAGAGTATCAGAATCTAAATTATGTGTGGTGATATTAAGTGAAAGTCAGTGAAATTACGTACTCAGGGAAATGAGATTGTTTTCCAGATCACTCTCATCTTGTAAAATTTATTTATAGAATATTTTGGGGTTCATGATGTAATTGTCTGATGAATGATTTAGATTGGCTTAACACTACAAGTGATAATAAAGTTTAAAGCACGAGTACAAAAAGCAATTCCAGGGGGGGGGGGGATTGTAAGAAATACTACTAGTTTAACATTCTAAATCCAGCGTCATCATATACAGTTTCATACACAACTTAATTATTTCCAGTATTTAACACTATGGCTTACAAAACTATAGGTTGAGCTTTCTATAAGCTTAATCTTACAAGTTATAATAAAGTAAGTTTAAAACATAATTACAAGAGTACAACAAGCAATTCCATCGAAATAAAATCTTGCAAGAAATACTACTAATTTAACTTTGTACCCTCAGCATCATCATATACAAATTCACACACAACTTAAGTTTTTCCAGTACTTAACACTATGGCTTACATCATCTCTCTATCTCTCCAGTCGTTCTACTCATGACTGAGTATCGTGACCCAAGGACTTTGTTGTTTCTTTTATACGCTGATACCATTCTGTACGTACTTGCGTTTTCCGGACAGTAACTCTCCATGATAAGTCCATGATCTCTCTTACTAGATCAACCCATCTTTTTGCGACCCGTCCTTGTGTCCTTGTGCCAGAAACTTTTCCTTGGACAATTCATTTTTCCAGGTTGTCATCCTCTCTTCTCATAATGTGACCAAAGAATTGCAGGATTCTCTGGTACACAATTTGGCATAAACTTTCTTGTATTCCAATTTCCCGGATGACAGAATCATTTGTTCGCCTGGCTGTCCATGGTATTCGCATCATCATCATCATCATCATCACATACAAATTCACTCAAAACTTAAGTATTTCCCAGTGCTTAACACTACAGCTTACAATACTATAGGCTGAACTTAATACTAGCTTAACATTACAAGTGAAATTAAAGTTGAAAACATTGGTAATTACCCAACAACAACAAAATGAGTACAGCAAGCAATTCCCTGGAAAGAGAATACCACAAGAAAAACTAATAGTTTCACAATCTAAACCAAGCAGAAAATGATGCTGATGCTTGTTGTTTTAAGGGGCCTAACATCAAAGGTCATCGGCCCCAAGCAGACAATCACAAATTCAGTGTCCGTAATTTACAACTTCTACTTTTCACTTTACACTAGCACTAATGGCCTTCTTGAATTACTTGATACTGGAAGGAAATCTATCAAAGACTGCTGCAGGTAATTTATTCCAATCCCTTAAGGTCCTGTTTACGAAAGAAAACTTGCCCACGTCTGTATGCTGGTTTCTGGTCCTAATTTTATGCTTCTGATCAGTTCTCGATACGTATGAGGGAGGTTCCAACCTATTCCTAATACTACTCCACGCAGCTCTTCCCGTATAGCTCTTATAAAGACCACACAGGCGAGCTCTAGTTCTTCTAGATTGAAGACTTTCCCAATTAATGGCATTCCTCATATTCCCGGTTACAAAACTCATCGCTCTTCTTTGAACTTTCCCTAGGGAATTTATTAAACCCACCCTGTACGGATCCCAGCACACAGATTCATATTCGAGAATCGGTCTTACCAAACATTTGTAAGCTTTACTTTTGGCACCAGAATTAGCTTTCTTAGGATTCCACATAATAAAATGTAACGATCTCCATGATTTCCTTACTACATTTTCCACTTGCTCTGACCTGTTGAAGTCTTTTCTAATAGTAACACCTAAGTATTTACAACTATTTTCTTCAACAACATTTTCCCCTCCAATTTTGTAATCCCTCTTTCCTGTCATTTTATTTTTACTGAAACACAATTTCTTGCTTTTTCCTCTGTGGATTTTCATTTGATTTCCACTTGCTCTGACCTGTTGAAGTCTTTTCTAATAGTAACACCTAAGTATTTACAACTATTTTCTTCAACAACATTTTCCCCTCCAATTTTGTAATCCCTCTTTCCTGTCATTTTATTTTTACTGAAACACAATTTCTTGCTTTTTCCTCTGTGGATTTTCATTTGATTTTCATGCGCCCATTTCTTCAATCATATCTAAATCCTGCCGAAGCAATAGTTCGTAGGAGGTAAACGCATATCAGATACTATCTGATACTGTGTGAATTTATTGTGAATACTACATACATCTGCCAGTGCCTTTATAAGTGGTGCCGTGACTGCTCTATCGATGTATTTGATGTACTTGCTGATTATCAAACTACAAATCATAATCACAACAAATATATACCAGTATAAGATATTTCTAAAATGCTCACCTGTTTACTGGTGATAAGCAAGTTATGGGTCAGCATCACCATGCTAGAACAGTAGTTATGGGCCTAGAAAAAAAAAAAATTCATTGGTATCAATATTTAAAGAATCCTACATTTTAACAGAGTAACAATGAGAAATTATTTACTATTTTCTGGAGTATCAGATAGCTAAAATGAGAAATGATATCAGAATACTTCTACACCTTCCCAACAATGTTGTGAAGAAGCTAATAAGGAAGGGGGATGCAACAAACTTTCTCCTCTTAAAAATATACTAAGTGCTTCCATTTTGTGGCCATTCTCGACACAAATGCTGCAGCAAAGACCCTGGTTGATTCGACCCACAGTTGATGGAATCATGGATAATAGAGGTTCTACTGTACAAGCTATCTGTTTGTTCTGCACATATTCTGGTAATTAACAATTATATCCAAAATATACTTCAAAATGTAAACTTTAAGACATGAGAGTCTTGGAGAATAAAGCACTCAAGATTTACAATTCCTAGTTATGTTTTGGAATATTATATGATATTTGCTCACTCACCACTTGAATTGTATTCAGAAGATGACCTTGGAAACGTTCCCATACACAAAGTCTTTCGTCTGTCCCAAGGCTGATAACATAGCTTGCAGAGTAGGTCAATGCAACGATGCTACCATCATGTGCCTGGATACTGTACATACATGCACCTACATTTGAAAAAACAATAAGATTTAAAAACTAGGATATGTATTATTAATTATAAAAGGCCATAGGAATTTTCAAGTCTTATATTATACTAGGATATACAGTATGTTATAAATTGTAAAGGGGCGAAGGAATTCTCGAGTTTTACATTCTACTTGCAGAAAGGTTGCAGTGAATAGGTAAGGATGAAAATGTAATTATTAGTCAGCAAAAATGTCCACCAATGCTCATGACCAGTATCAGAAATGTCCACAGTCATTAAATGGTCACTGTAAAAAACTCCATCTATAATCATTAAAATGCTCAGAGTTATTAACTCATAATTAACATAAAATTTTCAGAAAAATGTATTAAATGTAAACTGATAATTTAACAATGAAATGTAAGCTAAATTTACAATGGTTTGCAATGTAAGCTGAATTTCATTTTCTACAATTGGCAGGTAAAATGGGTCCACCTACTTAATACCTATTTTACCTGTCAATTGTAACTACTGTCAATATGGATCATAATGAAATTTTTACCACACGATTTCATTTTCTAGCGTACCAGGGTCATGGATCGCATGGATACTCTATGAAAGTACATGCAGATATAGTCACATTATTGTTGTCCTTACGTTCATTGTAACGACATACAGCCTTTTCAGTTTGCCTTTGATATGTAATATACTTATTATGTATGTATGTATGTATGTATGTATGTATGTATGTATGTATGTATGTATGTATGTATGGATGGATGGATGGATTACCTTACATTAATGAGGCCATTTCTCTATCTCATTCTGTTCTTGTTTTATGTTCTCTATAAATCTCCAAATACATGATGTCCAGAATCAAACATTCTTTGACTTGTGGATACTTCTGTATGTGGATATTTCTGTATATTGTATATTCTGACCTGTGGAAATTTCTGTATATTAGACAATTTTACTTATGAATTTTTATAGTGGACTTTCTGTACTCTGAACATTGTGCTGTGGACCAAATGACCTGAAAAAATACACCACCACTACCATTCTTTTCTCTTAGACGGATGCAGCATTGTCAAGAAAAAAGTTATTCATCTCCATTTCACTCTACCTCTCCATTAGAGATAGAAGTTAAATATCATAGAATAACATATCTTATTCCATCATAGCAAGCTTTTCCAGAAATATTACATTCCACTGCAGATCCTAATAAAAAGTAACTGGCATAGTGAAACCAAAGGAAGGGAAGGACGTTTGATAGATATATATTTATTTCAATAATTAATTCCAACAAGCCAAAGGCTCATACAGAGGAATTGTACAATGAATAATATATTCAATGGTGGATCTACAAACTCTGATACTTACAATGATATAATCAGGTGACTTAAACAGTAAAAGTAGAGACATCAATACAGAAAGAGTAAAAAAATAAAATACCATTCTATAGTTCCTTAATTATACTAAGATACTTAAACTATTTAGTACGACAAGTGAGTAACAATGCAACAGGATTGACAAAGTGGGGCAGGTGTTGTTTTAAACATTACCTATTTATATTTGACCTATGATGTATCTATTTCATCGATTTTCCTTTGCCTTTCGTTTTAAAGTTATTAAAGTAGGGGCAATTTTTACGTCAGCAGGAAGTTTGTTGTATGCTAGAATTGCTGAGAATTGCTGCATGTCTAGTTTGATACCTTTGGTCGTCTGAATTGGTTATTAAAGTAGTGTTGTGAAATATTATGTTTCTTTTTATTTTATACATTAGTATGACAGAATTAAGCTCTGTAATTATGCTGAGAGGTAGAATTTTGGTCTGAGTGTACAGGTCTTTTACTGGGGTGTATAATGGTAAGTTAAATATGTTCCTTATTGCCCTGTTTTGTATCACCATTAGTTCATTCAGGGAAGACTTTATACAATGTGACCAAATTACACATAAGTACTGCAAGTGGCTATGTTCTAGTGAATAATAAATTTGTAAGAGGTGTTTAGGGATTAAATATCTAAGTCTTTTTAGTAACCCAGCAACTGGGGTGATTTTCTTAGTTATGAATTTAAAATGATCATTCCAGGTCAGGTTCTCATCAATAATAAATCCAAGATATTTCACTTTATTTTTTCTATTTCCGTATCATTTATGAGTAATTTGTTACTATTTGAGTGAAGGATTTTCTGTTTTGAAACAAGTATGTATTTAGTTTTCTGCAAATTCATTGTCAATTTGTTACACTAGTACCAGTGTAAGAGAGCGAGTATGTCCTGCTGCATGTTTTCCAAAACTGTGTCCTTACTTTTGCCAATATAGAAGATATTGGTGTCATCAGCGTATAATGTGATATAGCCATTTAGATTACATGAAGAAATATCATTTATATAAATGAGAAATAAAATAGGACCTAGTATGGGACCTTGTGGGACACCATGGGTTACATACTTGGCAGAGCTCGAGTAATTATTCATGGTAACAAGTTGCTTTTGTCCTGTTAAGTAATTTCGAAACCAATTCAGGGCAAGGCCACAAATTCCAACCTTTTCTAATTTTCTTAACCCATTGAGCCCTGCATATTTGTTGGATTGAAACTGCATTGGTGCTGGGATTATTCTGGAGGAAATATAGTGTCGCTTCATATCGTGAGAAATTTCTTATTTACAAGACCATTAAAGATTTAAATGTACATGAAAACAAAAGGCTTTCATACCACAAACTGCAGAACAAGGAATACAGTAAAATATTTTATTTTATTAACATCACGGGTCCGTACTCAGTCCGCCTGCTGAGCTATAACACAGCCTTCTCTTTGCATTTCCTCTTCAATTTCCAAATCTATTTGCTCTTCAGGAGCATTGCTCACACTAGTACTAATATTACTACTAATTTCACTGAAAAAATTACATTCCTAATCATCATTACTTCCTAAAAGGGGTTATATATCGGTAAATATCAGTTCTATACTGGCAGCCACCTTGTTTACAAGTGAATCTTAAAGTCGAGAGATAGCCCACTTCAAACTAATATTACCAAGCACACTATCGATATATATTAGCACAGAGCATATAACATTGCAAAGAAAGAGGCTCTACACAAATCACAAATGCAACCCACTCTGCCATCTCTTGAGGAAAAGTTGAAATACGTAGTAAAATGAGACAACGGAACAGTTCCGTGGTCCGGCATTTGGTCCACTGAGACAAAGCACGGAACGGTTCTGTGGCTCGGGCCCAATGAGTTAAAAGAATACTATGATCAACAATATCAAAAGCTTTGGTAAGATGAATGAATAAGCCTACTGCAATGTTGTTGTCTATGGTGGATTGTAATACTGTAATGAGATCAACAGTAGCTACTTTGGTACTAGACCTCTCCCTAAATCCATATTGCCCCTTACAGAAGAAATTCTTTTTGTTTAGAAAAGCCAAAAGTTTCCATAAATTTGGAAACAATTGATAAAATCGAGATTGGCCTATAATCACTTGGATTTAGTCTATTCCCTCCCTTAAACACAGGGATCACTTTAGCTATCTTCAGTTTATTGGGTATTATACTGGTAGTCAGGGACTCATTAATGATCTCTAAGAGTAATCCTATTATAGGGTCGTTTGCTTTTTTTAATAGTGAGGTAGTAATGTCATCTATTCTGCAGCTATTCATACTTTTAAGGTTAGATATGAAGGACTTTACTTCTGCTACATCCGCTGGGTACAGGTAAAGGGATTCAAGACTAGTAAATTCACTGAAAGACACAGTATTATATTCAGGAATACTTAGAGCTAGGTTTTTGGTAATGTTTATAAAAAAAAGGAGTTGAATGAGTCACACAGAACCTGTTTATCAGTTATTACTTAGCCTTCAATTTCAAGCATGGTACACAAGACATTAGTTACCTTTTTATTATGAATGATTTCGTTCATTAATTTCCATGTCTGTTTTGGATTGTTATTATGAGATTTGAAAAGGTTTGAGTAGTAGTCATGTTTGAGTCTTCTTTTTAAGTTAGTAACTGTATTTCTACACCTGCAGTATTCTTGTCTCAGAAGCATGTTATTCTTGTGAGTAGGATGTTTGAGTTTTGCATGCAAGCGGGTTTGTTTATGCCCTTTAATGTTGTATTGTGTTTATTAGGACAGCTCGTATAATTGTCCTTTTGTTGTATTTGGATAATGAATGAATTATACAATATATCTATGTGGCAACTGTTTGCATGATATGTATCTGAATTATGTACACTGCTGTTCATGTAGGTATTGCTCGATTCATTCTCCTTACACCTACTAGGCATTGCAGAAATATTAGAGTGAGATGTTAGGTGAGTGTTTTGGTTTGGCCATAGCATGTCAAAAACTAAAATATTATGGTCACTTAAGCCATTATTAATATTAGATACTGTACCATTACGTTACGATTGACGTCAGTTTACATGAATATACATCGGAAGAAAAATGGCGCAGATCAGCTTCAAGCGTTAAGAATGCACGGAATAACTTTTTGTGACAAGTTGACCGTAATTAGGAGGCAGTGCCTGGCGAGATGGAAAGGAAACTCTATGAGAAATGAACCATTATACGTAAAAAAAATTGAAAAACGGTCTATTATTATCTACTTTGGCAAGAAGAGTTTTCGTCGTAAACGGACTGTGAATTGCGATTACTTGACCAGAAGATTAGCTGACATAATCAATATAACCATAATAGGAGCCATACGAAGGAAGAATCCAGAAATAGACTACTGGAAAATACATAAAAACGTCAGGGAAACACGCATAATAGATTTCAAATACTGTACGGAAGAAGAGGTGTTGGGATACGGCATTCATAAATAAGGCCTACACTGACTTAATAAACGGCCAAATTTTCATCAAATTATACGTATTGCCCATTGATAAGATTTAAAGAACATTATTCAGACAACATAAAAAAAAAAGACCAAGGAAGAGCCAGTTTATGAAAATAAAATTGAATCTGAGCAGTATCTTTAGAGGAAAAGAACTATATATACAGTTAGAGAATGTACTTGGAAAAGCTTTATATACTGAAAATTAAGATGTATTCTATCAATTTAATATTGTCTTTTCGTTGCATGGAAATTGGACACGAAATGGAGCTAGCCTAAAGCGATGGAGGGAGGCTGACCGGATCATCGTAAGCTCAAGCCTGAAGACCTAGAGATCCAGCATGACGTGATCCAGTGCAAGGCTAAGCATTCCGAGATGCCGTGACGAGGAAGAAGAAAGCAGAGTCGGACATAACATGGCCAGAGATAAGTAACGTTCTAGTAAATTTAACTATAAAGTATTTCATTTGGTGTAGTATAATTGTAGGAATGCTGAAATGCCAAAGATATGACCTGTTTGTGCCATTGTGTGAATTCTAAGGCATATGCCGAAGAAAATAACCTCAGTTACGTATTATTTATGTGTAGTAATATACTGCCGTGCTCATAAGTTTGACATGAGGTTAATGTGAGCAGTATCGGGAAGAGAATTGATGTTTTTGAACCTATATGCTTACGAGAACGTCATATATTAAACTAGGCAAGGCTAAGATAGTGAAGTGCAATATAATAATAATAAACCTAGGCTACCCAATGACCAGATTGAATAACTAGGCCAATATCGTCTACATTTACGATGAGTTGAAATAAACAGTAGCAGCTTGCGGTGTTTTGAGTAGATATTTAAGTAAAAGGAATGTTTTACTGCGACGTGGTAGACATTACGTGGAATCTGAGTAGAGATATTGTTGTATGCGGAGGAATCGCAGTAATTAAATGCATAAATGATAATATGTTGTTGGAGATTTGAGATGTTGAATAGGTATTGTGTAAGTAAATGATTGATGGAAATAGGTGCGAATTTATTCTTAGCTACAGTTATGTTGCGATTGAAAATGAGGCAAGCAGTGAAATTAAGGCCTAGATACGTGAATATATTAAGTGAAGCAGTGAGATTAAATGGTCTATTGGTCGAACTTATATGGAATATGGAGATAGATGGATCGTAATTTACATGTATTTGAAGTGCATATAGAAAAGAGATATAGCCGCCTAGTAATATATTCGTCTCATATAATGAATATATAGCAGTGGAGCACGCGTTAACCTGAAAATGGTAAAATTAGTAGGCAGTAGAAGGAGTAATTTTAATTGAAAATACACATAATAATTAATCGGTCGGTACGATTCTGACAGGTCATGACGGTTGAAGAACGATGGCATTCGTAAATGAAGATATTTAATTTTATTTTTGGCACACATTTTTAAATATATATAGGATGTTGGAATTTATATTTATGGTTAGGATTAATTTCTTTTAGATACTTAAAATGGCATTTTGAAGCCATCATTGGAAAGAGTTACTTATCTCATGCCATAAACAAGTCAATACGCAAATTCCCAAACCAATTCCAAAGAGTAGTGCAAATAGACCTAAAGGAAAGAAAGACCATTCCCTCCTTTAATAAAGAGTAAATCCTAGTTGTCCCCATATTGAAATAAAGTGATGAAGTGTGGTCACGCAACAAAATAATAATTGCCCAGATGAATTAAAGATACCTGCCCAATTTTAATTATGTCAATTCGTCAATTTTAGTTATCAAGAAAAATAATATGTGATTTTTTTGATTTACTTTCCTCTATTACCAAAGATGATCATTATTTTGTTAATTATAATATTGGCATGCTAATAAATTAGTTTTAAGTTTATTCTAGCGTTTATTTTCAAAGGTAGAGATAGGAAGATTAGTTGTAAGGATACATTTAGGCTGATATTTCGGAGTCATGATATTTAAAGGCTTATATTAATTCTACGGTAGGATTTCGGAGTAAATGAGTAACACATTGAACTATACACCCTCTTCAACGGAACTTGCGAAGGTAAATAGTATTGTTGAATATATATAGATGTTTTTACCCTGAGATATTGACTTAATATGGACATGCAACCACCGCGTTTGATTGGTATATCCATCCCCGATTTCGCAGAGTTAATTAGCAACATGTAAGTGGAAATATTGCACGGGCAACATCATATTAAATTAGTACTACAACTTGAGGTGAAGTATGAGGAAGTACAGCGCGATGGTGATACCTATATTTTTATCGGTCCAACCTGGACCTTGGTAAGAATTAGGACTACGAGGCCACCAATAGGTTGCATTAAATTTGTTGCCCATACATGGGGCAAAGTGAAGAGAAAAACACTGTTGCCGCAGGTTGCAATACTGTATAGCATAATTCAGAATTATTCACTGATATGTGGTCGAGTAAGGTGCTAGCAGAGTCACTTATTCGAGTTGGATATGTTCTATTGCACTGAGCAAAACCATAGCAAGTTAGAAGATTGAGATACTTTCTTTTTAATTGTTCACTGGATAAAACATCAATATTGACATCACCTAGGAACAAACACAGCTTGTTAGGACTATTAGGCTGACTGACAAATTGTTCAAGAGAACTCAGGTATGAAGTGGCACTATTCCGGTTAGGATTGTATCCGGCGATAATGTTAATGTGATTGCAACCTTTCATTTTGAACTGATATCTGTAAATCTCAATCCACAACCACCTATGATTCAACTCATATTTTGATATCAAGTTTACTTCCCAACTATGCGATACGTAAATACCCACTCCACCTCCCTATCTACTACCTCTGTGAGCAAATACACAATCATAATTCCTTAGATTACAGAATTTAGCTTCATTGCTAGTTATCCAAACTTCAGACACAACCACAATATCCACTTCACCAATGAGGAATAACAACAACTGAATTATGACACGAGTTCACGGTAATATCGAAGGGCTTCTGCTGAATGAAATCATCCTAACAGTTGAATTTGACTTCATAGCAACCTAAGGGGAAGTTTTGGGTATCCTGTTATAAGATTATTTAAAGTAGTTCTATCACTAGTCATTTTGAGATTCAATAATGTGCCTGGGTGGCACAGACTTGGTAATATCTTCCCCATGAAGGCGTTTAATGTCCTCGGTGTTCTGAATGCGGATTAATCGGTGATTCTCCGATTTCCTTACGTATATTACGAGCAATAAATTTATGTAGGTATTTATTGGTAGGTGCCAGGTGTTTGTTTATGTAAAGAGTTCTAGGGGCAGCCTGAATGCCTACCTCACTCGACTCGATGTTTTTCATCTTCTTGGCCGAAAGAAATTCTTCTTTCTTGAGGCGGCTACAAAATTTCACAAGGAGAGGTAGTGGGAATTCAGGCTTTCTGGAGGGTAGTCTATGACACGCATCGATATCACAATTGGCCACTTCGACATCGAGTGCTTTACCAAGGCATTTCACTATTGAAAGTGGATTTTCATTCTGAACTTGTGGCAGGTGGTGGATTTCCAAATTATTTCTTTGAACATATTGTTGCAATTCTTGGTTTTCTGTCTTTAGTTTTACCACCTCTGCTTGTGTTATTTCATGTTCTTTCTAAAGATCATTTACCTTGCATTTTAACATTGCGATTTCAGACATCGCCATCTTGAAGTCTTATGTAATTTTACGAAGAGAATCTTAAACATATGAATTATAACACAGTAGAGGTTTCCACCTATTGAATACTAAGATGTATTTACAATATTTAAATTTCATGGGACTAGTTTCAACCCTCCTCGGGGTCATCGTCAGACATATTAAAACATACACAATATATGGCAAAATCCTAAATCATACTTTTAGGTTAAGTCAATATTCTACCTTTACAATACCATAAGTTTATTGTCTATTTATTTAAACAACATTATTAACTATGACGGGACATGTTTCGTCTAACTTGTAGACATCATCAGCCGTAAGATATTTAAGAAAAAGCACAAAAAAGACAAGGACAGAACAACACATTAAAATAAATCGGGTTGCCGAACATGTCAACCAAAATAGCGAGTATGATCCAGATTGTTCCATAGTTCATCCTCAGTCAGGAAAAAAAAAAAAAAAAAAAAAAAAAAAAAAACCATGCTAAGCTAATTACTCTTCGAGAAGCAAGAACGCAAGTAATCAGATGTGCCACAATCTTCCTTTTTTCATTCTTTCGTTTTTATATCGTAAAAGCTTGCTTAATTTCAATTTTTTCAATTTTTATAATAATCTTTATTCTCATTCTAGTGCCGTCCACTGTATTTTTATGTACGTCATACGACCTGATATTTCACCTAGTTTTAATAAGAAATGTCAACCTTGGACCAATATGACGTTCTTTACATCTTCTCACTGGATTCCCTACACATGCTCGTTGATCGTCTTTTTTCTGCTACAAATAACATTATGCACTTCGTTATCAGCTTTTGCCGACGCACCTGAATGCTGCATGTCAATGGCACCCTCAAGAAGAACTTTAATAACAAGCTTTACTGTATCATCTCATGTGTATGATTTTAATTTTGTTCATCAACAGCTTTTGAATGTTTGTACTTGGAACAATCTGGATCATACTCGCTATTTTGGTTGACGTGTTCGGCAACCCGATTTATTTTAATGTGTTGTTCTGTCCTTGTCTTTTTTTTTTTTGTGCTTTTTCTTAAATATCTTACAGCTGATGATGTCTACAAGTTAGACAAAACATGTCCCATCATAGTTAATAATGTTGTTTAAATAAATAGACAATAAACTTATGGTATTGTAACGGTGGAATATTGACTTAACCTAAAAGTATACGTACGACAATACAGACTTTAAGATGAAATTTATTTTATGTAATCCTAAAACATGTTATTTAACGGTAAGAATCTTATGGATATATAATTTACAATGTGAAGTGTGGTTGAAATGTTGTAAATGAAAATGAGAGATGTTACATGTGATCACACTTCACATTGTAAATTATATATCCATAAGATTCTTACCATTAAATAACATGTTTTAGGATTTTGCCATAAATTGTGTATGTTTTAATATGTCTGATGATGACCCCGAGGAGGGTTGAAACTAGTCCCGTGTAATTTAAATATTGTAAATACATCTTAGTAATGAATAGGTGGAAACCTCTACTGTGTTGTAATTCATATGTTATTCTCAGTTCAATACGGACCAACAACATGAAATTCATAACCATTGAGAATCTTTAACCTCGTCAAACGAGTCTGTACAAAATGACACTGCCTTTTGAATCTTGCCCCGATCCGTTTCTATTGCCTCAAGTTTCGAAAGTCTTTTATGAATATCTCTAATCATGTGATCTATATCACTAACATTAGACACACACCCAGTCTCATTACTGAGACATGCCGTATCATCACACCTATCACAGTACCATTTTTTCTACTTATCATCAATTTCCTGAAATTTTTCTTACTGATTTTTACACACACTCTACGATGACTTCTACGACACTTTCCGTCACATTATGTAGTCACCTTCTGATTTTATGTTAGCGTTGCAAAAGCCCCCCCCCACACACACACACACACGCGCGCGATTGAATTGGATCCGCCATCTTGTCAAACAGCTCCATAAGCACCATAAGGAAACACTTGCAGCTCTCCTTAAGCGTGTACTCCTGCACAGGCACGAGTAATAATTTTGCAACAGCTTAGAGGCAGTACTGACATTCCTACTCTGTTAATTATCGGACAATTACAGATGTTCTTCAGTTATGTGTATTGCTTTGTATTAGGCATAATGGTGGTAATATATACAGTAACACATTTCCTGAAAACAGTTCTGCAGGGTCTTTCCATTTTATATTTTGCGTTTTACGCTGTGGACGATGAGCAAAAGACAAAACATGACTTGCCTCTGGTCATTTTCACAGTCGCAGACCATGTAACTAAATTAGTCCAATAGGATTTATGTGAATACAATCTCAGTTACTGGGAAATGGTTCCTAATTTGAAGAAACTTATTGAAAAAAAATATATGGTAGAATGTGCTCTATCTAGTGACCATAGATTTTAGTTTCTTTTTAGAAATGTGTGCAAGCTTAATATGAAATACAGAAGGGAGTGACAGATATAAACAAACATGTCTGCGATGAATGATGTAAACAAACAACAACATCATCATCATCATCATCATCATCATCATCATCATTTCCCTTTATCCAGCTGTAGCCGGGTAGGGGCAAATATGGTTCCTCTCCACTTTCTTCGGTCTTTCCACCACTCCTCCTCCAACACTGTGTCCCAGTCCAGGTTTCTTTCTATAATGCTGCGTAGAAATATTTTACATGATGAGACAGTGTTCTTCCCAGAAATTTTTGTCAGTCCGGTGGCAGGAATAAGTAACCGGGCAGGGAATACTACGTAAAAAATGAATATGATCTTTCAATTTATTCCCCTCAGGGCATTAACAATAATACCAGACAGGTAAACATTTACTACAAAATTAAATTATTTTAGTGTTACTATCACAAATAAGACATCATCACCACCATAAATGGAAAAAGCTGTATTCACATTGTGCCCACTGCATTTTCTGACGTATTTCAAAATGGCGTCAAGTAGAACTATGGACCACACAGGCTGGAATTGTATGGAAGAGAATCTCAAGATGTAAGTACATAGGAGCCCATGACCAAGTTGGAACAAACAATCTTAAAAGCCTGTGAAGAGAGAACAGAACAGTATCAACTGAATTGTTTCGAAAAACAAGTAAAATATTATTATTATAATCACTTACAAAATTGAACGGGAAGAGACCAGAAGCAAATCATTTCTACTGCGATGAAGAGGAGAATAATTGCCGATATAATTGACATTTCAGAAATACTGCTTCTTATAAATAGGAAAATAGAGCATAATACTTGCTATACGTCATTGAGAAGTATAAAAGCGGTGTGAAATACGAATATATCATTCAAATACGTTCACCAGTTGAACCAATACGTAATAACGACACGTCGGAGCTCATCACGAGCAGAGGTTAAAGAAGAGAAAGATACACAGAAATCATTTTCTCAGAAGAAGATTTGAGAAATAATTAAGCTTTCCAGAAGATAAATATCCTAAAATTACAGAGTCTTTTAAAAGAAGGTCGAAGATACTGAAAGAATAATAAAATATTTGATAGACCGAGATTATTATCTTAAGAAATTGTAAAAATGACCGATTACTTGTTGGATTTCTTGGATGTTATTAATAGCTGCAGAATGAAGATGATGTCTTGCTAATTTCGAGATGGACCAACCTGGAGGTGGATATGACCCAGCCGATAGACCAGACCTGATGTGAGGAGGAGACTCTAGCCAAACCACAGACCATAGCCAGCCGTGACCAGTGATGTGACGCAGAGAAAGAGCTACAGAGACGGCGTACTAGATGAATGACGAGCTAAGTCTTACTATATACTAGCTGATGTACCCGTGCTTCGCTACGGAATTCTACATGTAATTCTAGACAGGTCATACTACTACTACTACTACTACTACTACTACTACTACTACTACTACTACTACTACTACTACTACTACTACTACATGAGCCTCTGCGTTAAGTGTGTACACTGCTCATTCAAAACAGCGTTAGTGTAGGGATCGAATAGCTGGAATACTATAATGAACCAGTGTGTTACGTACCAGCAGTATCAGAAAATGTATGAACCAGAGCAATGTCATGCTAAAGAAGAAAGTTTTATAACTCCCCAGCTATTTCCCACCAATATACAGTCAGGCTGTTATACTCGGTACGCAGCAGTAATCCCACCTATTGGAGTTAAGCGGCAGCATAAGAGGCAAAGACTATAACAACAAACAATGGTCAGTGTAATGTTATTGTTGATCAATGTTATACGCTTTCGATATTGTAGTTTCATTTTAGTTTTCTTCCGACTCTGAAATACCACTCTTATCATTGTCGGTACGGTACAAATGAATAAAACATGAATAATCAGAAATTGTATTCTCTATAACTTTTGTTATGTAGTACTTTTCGATGGGACAAATAAAATAGGTATTTAAAAATTAAATTTTAGGCGCCTTCCCCTAAACTACAATTTAATCCAGGGTGAATGAAATTGTTTATAACTTAGACTGTAGTTTCTTATTCCCCGACTCTATATACCGATTTTCATTAAATTCTGTCCACCCATTTTCTTGTGGCTCGGCGCTGATATGGACTTAGCAACAAAAATACAAATTCTCGAATATCTGTGTTATCATATCCAGTACGCTAACAATGTACGACACAAATGATCGGAAATTTAATTCTATATAACTTTAGTGATGCAATATTTATCGATAGGACCACTAATAATATAAATAGGCCTTCCCCTAAACTACCATTTCACTCAGCGTGAAGAAAATGATTTATAGTCTAGATTGTAGCGGCTCATCCCCCGACTTCACATACCGATTTTCATTAAATTCTCTTCAGCCGTTTTCTCGTGATGCGTATACATACATACATACATACATACATACATACAGACAGAAATTACGGAAAAGTAAAAAGTGCATTTCCTTGTTACTATGGACACGGCCGATACAGAAATACCATTCTTTTCCAATTCTGAGCAATGTACAGACAAAACTCTTATTTTATATATATAGATGTTGGTTCTTAATTAAGCTAGGCATATGTAGCTAATATAATTTACAATATATAGTTGAATGATACTGTATTAAGTTAACCTATAACTAGATCGATATCTCGAAAGATGTGGCTATTCATATGTTGAGTGGATGATCGTAGTAAATGAGAATACGTGTATTTTCATGAAAGAAGGTAAATTATCACACAGCTGATTATGAGTATTGGCAAGTGTTAGATATTATTAACGGATTTCGTGAAGCCATTCATGCTATGTTGACGTCACAATGGGATGATATGAGAAGAAGTAGGATTTATATGAGTGATTCCTTGTCGAATCACGTCATCAAATGGAATTATGAATTGTCGAAGGTTAAGCATTGTTCTACGAGAAGAGAAGTGATCCATATAAGGGAATATGAATGCAACGGAGAATTATAAGTCTTAATAAATATGTTTATTTAGGAAGAGGTTATGATATGCCAAATGTGGTTATGTTACTGGTGTTATTGATTTGATTGAATGTTATGCAGTTGAGAATGGAGTGACATGAAGCGATCTGAGTAAGGTAATTTGAAGTTGTGTGGTAATAAGACATAAATATGGATGATAAATGTTGATGTATTTGAAGGTGGATCAGATATGCGATGCAAGTGCAACGAAAGACAGACATCGAGGAAGTAACTTAATACAAGGTGTGAATGACAAACTCATATGTGTAGATAAGGGTAAATGGTTACCGTTATGTCAAATACAGCTGTTGATGTTAGGAAGTACTCATAGCAAATGACATATTCTCGTAATGAATGCAATGAAAGATGTAATGAGTGCGTGTAGCCCTAATGAACAGCATAGGTGGATAATATCGAGATATCGTAATTGAAATGTTTGTGGAGTCACTTAAATAAGCTTGACATGATAATACAAGCTTAGTAAAAGATCAGATACATATTGAGAGCAACGAGTAGGGACAATTAAGAAATATGTAGTTAGAAATGTGATGTAGATTATTTTTATATTTTTGAGAGATGATTAACAATTTATTTAACATATAAAAATGATAGACTAGGATGTAAGGTGCTAGATTTTGGCAGGCAATAGGGGTAGTAACCTTAGCACGTCAATCATCAAAAACATTCCTACATGCCAGCGAATGATTCAGAATATTTAATTCAGATTGCTAATTTTCAAAAAAATGTTTGAAATGGAATTGAGTGTTGTGATGTTAGTAACACGAATTATGAACTTTCTTTCAATTTGATAAATAATTTAATAATGTAATTGAGTAACTGAGTGATTTTCATACCAGAAGGAATGTAATATGATAATAGTTCATTTCAGAAATGAAATTCATTTCTCTTTCTTGAGCCAGCGCTGACTTATATGAGATGTGTGTAAATAACAATTGATTTTAAAACAACGTTGAAAGAATTTCAATATATTATAGATTCTCTTTTCTTTCAAACTTGATTAATTTAATAAATTTCTTCTTTTAATTAATTTTTAATTAAATGAGTTGTGATTTTTAGATGGTGGATGTATATTGACTTAGTTATTATGGTATCTTCTCAAGCGATTTACATTTAATTCGACTTAAATTGAAGTACTGTGCAGTATATTTCAATGGGGAAGGGGAGTACTTCCTCTACACCTTGGCTCTTCCGTTCATCACGATTAGGATATTCATGGCTTCATTTGAACTCCTTGGTTGCTCACGTTTCACTGTTTTGTATTTAGGGTAGTTCAGGAACGCTGATGGCAAACTTCCTGATTTTAGATTTCTTTTCTTTTCTGGTTCCACTTTCATAATCTTCAGCGATAAAATGTGTACTGTAGATGACAGTGTGTTCAGATGGCATGACTGTTTACCATCTTCATTTAAAACTGATGAATGGGCATATAGTTGCATATAGAGGATTTCTCTCTTAGAAGGCCATCACATGGAAACTCATGGAAGAACACTTGTTTATCTCTTCCCTTAGAGTTATTACACAGTGAAGCAAAATAGTAAACCATGGTAATATACTTTCTGCCATTAAATAAGGATTTTAAGTAAGGCATTGTGATAGCTGGCTGTAATTAAGGGTTTCAAACAGGCCTGACAGAGAGGAGTTACTAGCATGGAATGGCCACGTCTTTTATAATAAATGTAGGTCTAGGTTTTATTTTGCTTCTCATGAGCTTTGCAGGCAACACAAATAACTGCCATATCATGTACCTTTCTCTGCACTCATTGATGGTAACTCGGGCTAGTTATTTTCAATCAGAGAATGTTTTTGGTAGCAAAGGCGTGTTTATATTGTAATACTGCAGCAACATCTGTGTGCGACTAATTGCAGCTGCCAAATTTTCTGCTGTTATTGTTGCAATTACTGAGTGTGATTGGTTCTTGGTTGTCCTCCCCATTGTTATGCTTCTTCCTTAACATCTTAACGTCAGTAAGTTTCCTACAGTACTGCCTAATGTTCAAATTCTAGAGACAAAAGCCTCCCTCGGTAGCTGAAAGTGTAAGTCCACCTGTTTGCTGGCATTCCTGACAGGCAAAAATCATGAAAGCCACAGGTGTACCTGGAAGATGCAGTTTCTGTACCTAGAGGCAGAACAGGAAGATGAGTGCTATGTGTGCAGTGTTGAAAGTACATTTGCAAGAAGGGTACAACAACGTACTGAAAAGTGTATCGTGTGGTCAGTGTGATAAATCCTTTCGACTGATATCCTTGGCTTTCTAGACTGGGGCCACCATCTAACTGTCAAACAGCTCCTGAATTGTAATCATGTAGATAATGTGGACCTCGAACCAGCCTTCCGATTCCAGTAAAAATCATGTCAAAATTCCTAACCTGAATAGGAATGAAACCCGGGGCCGCCGAGTGAAAGGCATGCACACTATCCCTTCTCCATGGGTAGAGCCCTGCACGGATACAAATATCTGCGAAGTTAGTATCTTGGCGGATACAAACTGTATGGCAGGGCGGATAATTTTGCTGATAATTTCTAAATAATGACATAGATTGATTTTCACTCAGGTATACTCTCGTTTTTCAATCAATCAATCAATCAATCAATCAATCAATCAAACAATCAATCAATCAATCAATCAATCACTACTGATCTGCATTTAGGGCAGTCGCCCAGGTGGCAGATTCCCTATCTGTTGTTTTCCTAGCCTTTTCTTAAATGATTGCAAAGAAACTGGAAATTTATTGAACGTCTCCCTTGGTAAGTTATTCCAATCCCTAACTCCCCTTCCTATAAACGAATATTTGCCCCAATTTGTCCTCTTGAATTCCAACTTTATCTTCATATTGTGATCTTTCCTACATTTAAAGACACCATCCAAACTTATTCGTCTAATGATGTCCTCCCACGCCATCTCTCCACTGACAGCTTGGAACATACCACTTACAAGTAACTAATCTCATTTTGTTCCGTACTGAAGATACAATAAGTAAACTCTTTCAAGATTAAAAAAATTGTGTCCACCTATTCAATACAAATATTTTAAAAACTTTTAAATTCAAAAGTGTTATTCAAGCGTGTAATTGTTAAATCTAAAAAATTTAAAGAATTGTTGACATCGTCTTCTTTGGTGAATTTGACGTTAGGATCTATTTCGTTCAGTGAGACTAATATATTGTGACTGTTAGTAATGTCCTTATTGATGATTACGAAGGTTCGTCAACAAATCTTTGCCACAAACTAACACCCTTTATTTGTGAAATTTTTGTATGTGTATTTGTATTGAATAGGTGGACACAATATTTTTAATCTTGAAAGAGTTTACTTACATACCACTTAGTCGAGCAGCTCGTCTCCTTTCTCCCAAGTGTTCCCAGCCCAAACTTTGCAACATTTTTGTAACGCTACTCTTTTGTCGGAAATCGCCCAGAACAAATCGAGCTGCTTTTCTTTGGATTTTTTCCAGTTCCCGAACCAAGTAATCCTGGTAAGGGTCCCATACACTGGAACCATACTCTAGTTGGGGTCTCACCAGAGATAAATATGCTCTCTGCTTTACATCCTTACTACAACCCCTACATACTCTCATAACTATGTGCAGAGATCTGTACTCTTTATTTACAATTCCATTTATGTGATTACCCCAATGAAGATCTTTCCTTATATTAATACCTAGGTATTTACAATGATCCCCAAAAGTAACTTTCACCCCATCAATGCAGTAATTAAAACTGAGAGGACTTTTCCTATTTGTGAAACTCACAACCTGCCTTTTATCCCCGTTTATCATCATACCATTGGCTACTGTCTATCTCACAATCTTATCGAGGTCATTTTGTAGTTGCTCACAATCTTGTAACTTATTTATTACTCTGTACAGAATAACATCATCTGCGAAAAGCCTTATCTCTGATTCCACTTCTTTACACATATCATCTATAATAATAAAAGGAAGCGTTTGTCTGTCTGTTTGTGTGTCTGTGTGCGATGCCCAGCAAAATCTACAGTACGCAGAAATCTGAAATTTTGAACATAGGTAGACAGAAGTGTGTCCGAATGCACCTCGAAGCCGGAATTTTCATTTTCGCTTTCGTTGATGAGTTATGAACGAAAAACCATGGGAAAACGTGTATTGGGGTGTGACAATCCAACATGCTGTCACCAAGATTAAATGCATGGAGTCACTGTCGCTATGCAAAGTACATTCAACAGGTAGAGAACACAATTCAAGGAGCCATTTTACGTCCAGGGCGTAAGAAGTCGTTTTTGATGTCTCTGTGTGCAATGCCCAGGAAAATCTACAGGACACAGAGATCTGAAATTTTGAACATAGGTAGATGGAAGGGGGTCCGAATGCACCTCGAAGCCGGAATTTTCATTTTCGTTTTGTTGGTGAGTTATGAATGAAAAACCATCGGAAAAAGTGTATTGGGATATGACAACATGTTGTCACCAAGATTAAATGCATAGAGTCACTGTCGCTAGGCAACGTACATAAGATAGGTAGAGAACACAATTCAAGGAGCCATTTTACGTCCAGAGCATAGGAAGCCGTTTTGGTCTTATATGGTGTGAGGGCATATGACGCTGTTGATGGTGATTCGTCTGCTGGATTGGGACGTAAAGTCTTGAGCTATTCGAGAGGAGTGGGCTATGTGCCGGCGCCCGGTTTCATCCTCTTCATTCTTACTATCATATATCATGTCATACATTTCATCTCATTAACTCATCTAACTTCATGAAAGTCATCCGGTTGTAAAAATTCGCTATGAAGATTCACCTCACTTCATATCCAAATCCCGTAGAGAAAGGGGACACGGGTTGGACATGTATGCATTTAGAGGAAACATATAGGACACAAGATAGACGATAATAATAAACAAGGAATAATACATATATCAGTCAAGATGCTATTTTAAGTCCGTGGAATAGGAA
Organism: Anabrus simplex; assembly: GCF_040414725.1. Classification (NCBI taxonomy): domain Eukaryota; kingdom Metazoa; phylum Arthropoda; class Insecta; order Orthoptera; family Tettigoniidae; genus Anabrus; species Anabrus simplex. The sequence continues at coordinate 336,327,184 of NC_090270.1, forward strand.
GCCATTTTCCTTCAATCCATGATGTCTGTCTGTCTGTCTGTCTGTCTGTCTGTCTGTCTGTCTGTCTGTCTGTCTGTCTGTCTGTCTGTCCATGTGCATGTGTGCGATGCCCAGCCAAATCCACAGCAAACAAAGATCTAAAATGTTTGTCATAGGTTGGCACAGGTTTTCACCTGAGACGCATGGCTGTGTCTAGGAGCAATTCTTGCACTAAGAAATGAAGCTGTCAACGTCATCAACAAGCAACTCACAAGAATTATCCGATTTTCTATAAATTGGAAAGTCTATCAACACGCCATGTCATACAGATGAGGCTGTCAACTACATGACACAGATTTTGAACAATTTGAAGTCACTTGGAGTACCTGTGAACACCTTGGGGTAGACGACTGCGGCACCGATTGTCCTTCTCAGGAATATGAATCGTTCCCTCTGCAATGAACACGGTTTTGAAACTGATGACGAATATTACTGAAGCCACCATCATGACTGAGCATGCCGCGGGCGAAGTAGTATTCCTCGGAATGTAAGTCCATTGAGTAAGAAGCCATTTTCGGTCCGCGACACGAGGAGCCACCAGACCGTAATATTCGGAAGTGTTTATGTGTACTGTGCAAAGCCCAGTCAAATCTAGGATACACAGAGGTCTGAAATGTTGACATAGGACAATCGCTTAAAGTTGTAGAACTCCATCTTCAAAAACGGTGCTTTTGCTATTGTCAACTGTACATGGATTGTTAGAGTTCGAAAGGCAAACACAATACAGTATACATCTTACCTCAAAATGGAAGGGCATTAATATACTTTATTCCGAAGCTCTATAAAGGAAACAATATATTTTGTATTATATAACATGGTCTTTTACATGGGTTTTTTTTTTTTTTTTAATTGGCCTTAATTGAGGTACAGCCCCAGCATTTGCCTGGTGTGAAAATGGGAAACCACAGAAAACCATTTTCAGGGCTGCCAACAGTGGGGTTCGAACCTACTATCTCCCGAATACTGGATACTGGCCGCACTTAAGCGACTGCAGCTATCGAGCTCGGTTTACATGGTTTTAATATTATTTGTATCATCCATCAACCCGGTATCTTAAGCACTGAAAGTAACAATATAATAAATATAAAATAATGTATTCATTCAATTTACGTCAAAACGATGTGAGTTAATAAATATGTTTTAATTTGCTTTTAAATAAATAGTTTAGAAACATCTAACGGTTGAATTAATAAACGCAGGCAAAGCCGCGGGCACATGCTAGTTAATATATATAAGAAAACAAAGGTCCAATAATACTGCCTTGAGGAATTCCCCGCTTAATTTTTACAGGGACAGATAAACCTTCACATATTCTAATTCTCTGAGCTCTATTTTCTAGAAAAAGAGCCACCCATTCAGTCACTCTTTTATCAAGTCCAATTGCCCTCATTTTTGCCAGTAGTCTCCCATGATCCACCCTATGAAATGCCTTAAACAGGTCAATCGCGATAGTCCATTTGACCTCCTGAATCCAGGATATCTGCTATATCTTGCTGGAATCCTACAAGCTGGGCTTCAGTGGAATAACCTTTCCTAAACCCCAACTGCCTTCCATCAAACCAGTTATTAATTTTGCAAACATGTCTAATATAATCAGAAAGAATGCTTTCCCAAAGCTTACATACAATGCATGTCAAACTGACTGGCCTGTAATTTTCAGCTTTATGTCTATCACCCTTTCCTTTATACAGTATACAGGGGCTACTGTAGCAACTCTCCATTCATTTGGTAAAGTTCCTTCATGCAAACAATAATCCAATATGTACTTCAGATATGGTACTACATCCCAACCCATTGTCTTTAGTATATCCCCCGAAACCTTATCAATTCCAGCTGCTTTTCTAGTTTTCAACTTTTGTATCTTAGTGTAAATGTCATTGCTGTCATAGGTAAATTTTAATACTTCTTTAGTATTAGTCACCTTCTCTATCTGGACCTTATCCTTGTAACCAACAATCTTTACATACTGTTGACTGAATACTTCTGCCTTTTGAAGATCCTCGCATATACACTCCCCCTGTTCATTAATTAATCCTGGAATGTCCTTCTTGGAACCTGTTTCTGCCTTAAAGTACCTATACATACTCTTCCATTTTTCACTAAAATTAGTATGGCCACCAATAATGCTTACCATCATGTTATCCTTAGCTGACTTCTTTGCTAGATTCAATTTCCTAGCAAGTTCCTTCAATTTCTCCATACTTCCAAAGCCATTTCTAACTCTATTTCTTTCCAACCTGCACCTCCTTCTTAGTCTCTTTACTTCCCTGTTATAATATAATGGATCTTTACCATTCCTTACCACCTTTAAAGGTACAAACCTATTTTCACATTCTTCAACGACTGCTTTAAACCCATCCCAGAGTCTTATTTTTATTTATCGTTTTCCCACCTATCATAGTCACTTATTAAAAACTCCCTCATGCCTGTTTTATCAGCCATATGGTACTGCCTAACAGTCCTAATTTTAATCTCTTCCTTTCTTTCACATTTATTTTTAATTACCATAAAAACAGCTTGGTGATCACTAATACCATCTATTACTTCGGTTTCTCTATAGCGGTCATCTGGTTTTACCAGCACCACATCCAGGATATTCTTCCCTTTAGTTGGTTCCAACACTTTCTGAATCAGGTGCCCTTCCCATATTAATTTTCCATTTGTTGGTCATGCTTCCTGTCGTTCGCATCACCTTCCCAATTGACATTTGATAAATTGAGATCACCCGCTACAATCATGTTCCTTTTCTTATCGCTTCCCACATAGCTGATTATCTTATCAAATAATTCTGAATCAGCATCTGCGCTACCCTTTCCTGGTCTGCACACTCCAAAGACATCAAGTTGCCTATTAACCTTAGAGATGAGCCTTACCCCTAGAATTTCGGGTTTGTCATCTTTAACTTTTTTGTAGCTTACAAATTCTTCTTTCACGAGAATGAATACTCCCCCTCCTACCATTCCTATCCTATCTCTACGATTCACCCTCCAGTTCCGTGAGAAAATTTCCGGATCCATTATATCATTTCTCAGCCATGATTCAACTCCTATTACAATATCTGGTAGTATATATCTATTAAATTACTTAATTCTATTCCTTTCTTTACAATACTTCTACAGTTGAGCACTAACAGTTTTATGTCATCCATACTTGATTTACAGTTCCCCGTTCCCTTAACACCGCTCCCTAGGCCACCCTGTTTCCCTGAATGTACCTCCCTATAACGCTTCTAAACAAATTTCCTAATTTATATGTACCACTGCGGTTTTTGTTTGTGGTTAGGCGACCCTTGACAGTGGTATGGGGGAATAGTGATATATAAAGAGCCTTGAGACCACAAAGCCGTAAATCTGACCTAAGCCAAATTGGCTCCTGCCCACAATTAATGGAAGGAAGGAACAAAGGTCAAATAGTCGATAGTTGTCGCAAGAGAAAATCCCTTAAAAAACCTGCGACTGTAGGGCTTCTGGTGCCAGGTCTCAGGCCTATTTTATTATGTAAACAGATCTATCCATTTCAATTCCTTGGGTGTAATATACTGTAGTTAAATATTAAAATTATCTGCAGATAATAATTTTGCGGATGAGGATAACCATTCGCGGATGCGGAGCGGATATAAATTGTATATCCGTGCAGGGCTCTATCCATGGGGCCTGCTCAAGGAATGTGATACCTACATCAATATACCCAGTCTTACCATAAATACTGTCCGACTCGTTGGCTGAACTTTCAGGGTAAGAGGGTCCCGGGTTCGATTCCTGGCCAGGTCGGGGATTTTAACCTTAATTGGTTAATTCCAATGGCACGGGAGCTTGGTGTATATGTTGTCTTCATCATCATTTCATCCTCATCACGACCCGCAGTACGCCTAAGGGCGTCAAATAGAAAGGCCTTCACTTGGCGAGCCGAACCCGACCTGGGATATCCCGGCACTAAAAGCCATACGACATTTCATTTCATTTCACCATAAATACTGTCCCAACTTTTGAGGGTGGCTGTACTTCCGCCCGAACGAGGGAGCGGCTACAAAACCGGTATCGTGGGGCGCGAGTCATTGTTGGTTGAGTTGCAGAAGTGTACAGTTGTCAGTTTGAAGTTTTCAAGATGGAATGGGGGGAGTATGAGAATCGTGTGGCCGTGATGGTTTTACACAAGGTAGGGCAATCACCAGGGGAGATTTTCAAAACCCTCCAGAAGCTGAAAATTAGTAAGAAATTTGTTTCTTCTTTTATGACCACATAGGATCACTTTAGTCAGTCCGTAGTTTACGCATTTTCATTAATATTTAGAAATTTCATGATCCGTATTGAAGTGGGATTACAATATTTAAAAATTAAGAGGGTTCCTCCTATTCAATACAAAGATGTTTATTAATGTGAAAGAATCACATATCGTTCACATGAAGTAATAGTTTCGGCACCAGATATGGGCCATCATCAGCCACAAAGTCAAATCGGGCAAACACAATAAAACCTTAAAACAACTTTAAACACATTATAACATCTGCATGGATGAATATGAAATATGACTTTAAAACAACTTTAAAAACACACTAACATTTGCACAGATGAATATAAAATAAAATATGGTAGATGATGAAGTTGCATTCCATTTTATTTTAACAGATTTTAAAATGGAATGCAACTTCATCATCTACCATATTTTATTTTATATTCATCTGTGCAAATGTTAGTGTGTTTTTAAAGTGGTTTTAAAGTCATATTTCATATTCATCCATGCAGATGTTATAGTGTGTTTAAAGTTGTTTTAAGGTTTCATTGTGTTTGCCCAATTTGACTTTGTGGCTGATGATGGCACATATCTGGTGCCGAAACTAGTACCTCATGTGAACGATATGTGATTCTTTCACATTAATAAACATCTTTGTATTGAATAGGAGGAACCCTCTTAATTTTTAAATATCTTAGTTTAGGCCTCTTTGAAGGGATTGTTTGGGCTTTGCGGTTCTTCCAGTACTTCTTCAGACACTCCGATCTTTGTGCCCTTTCCTCAGTTGAAAATATGCGTGTTGTTGGTTTGTTTTGTGTAAGGGTAAAGCGGAGGTTTGTATTCTTGAGTTTTGTATTCAATTTTATCTTATTTGTGGTGTCTTCTGTTGTAAGGCCTATTTCCTTCAGATCCTCTCTTACTTCTCTGATCCATTTACATCCTGTTGTGGTATTTTTTGAGACGAGGTTATGTTGTACTAGTTGTTTCAGAAGTCTAGAATCCTGCATCCTCATGATATGTCCAAAGAATCTCAGTTTCCTCTTACGCATAGTATCTGTAATGGGTTCTAGCTCTTTGTACAAGACTTTGTTAGGTATTAACCGTCACTGTCCATCTTTCTGGTATTTTTTGTTGATGCAGGTTCTTCCAATCCTCCTTTCAATTTTCTGAAGTTTGTCAGTCTCTGATTGTTTATTAAGGTAAAAAAAATATTTCTGCTGCATATGTAGCTTCCATTTTTATAACTGTGTTGTAGTGTTTTATTTTTGTATTTATTGATAGACATTTCTTTTTGTAGATATCCCATGTTAATTTTTGTGCTTTAGCTAATCTATTTGTTCTTGTTTGGATTGAGACTTTTTCATTTAGGTTATGTGTTATTACTTCTCCAAGATATTTAAATTGAGTTACTATTTTGATTTTATTATCATTTATGGTAACTTCTTTTAGTTGTGTTGGTTTTTGGGGCATAATTTCTGTTTTTTCTAATGATATTTTGAGGCCAATTTTATTTGCAATGTTTTGAAGTTCTGATATCTGGGTTTTTGCTTCTTTTATGACCACTTATTTGAGTCTGACTCTTCTGTTCTTTCTTAACACTGGATGATGGATTTTGAAGAAGGAATAGGTGGGCTTTCCGTTTGGCACTGATAAGGCTCAGAATTTCTTCACTGTTGTCCTCGAACCAGTCTTGCCTCTTTCTTTTCTTGCAGCCGATGATTTCCTCAGCTGACTCAATGTTAGCCCTTTGGAGTGTTGACCATTCTTGCACCACGTCATTTGTACTTACTGGATTGCTTGCCAATCGGTTCATAATCACATTTTGGATGTCTGACGATGTGGATTTATCTGAGAGTTTGAAAGTGGCAAACCTGCATCATTCTGAGTCGACAAATGAGATGTAATCTGTCCAACAATCATCAATACTCCTGCCAGTTTTAGTGATGCCATCTTTCTTGTCACACTGTCGGGTGATGACGTAGTTGAGGATGTGCCAGTGGTTAGATCGTTGGTGCATCCATGGGGTCTTGTAACGGTTAGGTAGGCGAAACTGAGTATTAGTGATGAACAGCTCATGTTCTGCACACAGGCCAGGTAGCAGACCATTGGCATTGCAATTACCAATACCACGTTTGCCCATTACACCTCCCCACAACTGATTATCCCTTCCCACTCCGGCATTGAAGTCTCCAAGCAGAAGCAGTTTGCCTGACGGTGCTATCTTGGTGATGATGGAGTTCAGACAACATCGACCTCTTTTTCCTTGAAGCACCACCATTTGATTCTAGCTGGTCCTGTACGAAAGATGTGTTCGGAATTCAGCGATTTAATACGCAACTTGTAGATGACTGGTCAATGATGTGTTGCGACAGTTTCATGTGGCACAACCTTTGTGTCTAACACATCCTTAAAGTCTCGATGCCTGACGAGGATGTAATTGATCTGTGTTGCCCATGTGCCATTGTAATATGTAATTAAATGTGAATCATGCTTTTTGAACCAGGTGTTCGTGATGTTCTGTGTTCTGCATAATCGAGGATTCGTTGGCCATCACCGTTCTTTTACCCGAAGCCAAGTCCCATTGGGATGCGCGATCTTCCTTTCTGTGAATGACAAAGCCATTTAGATCATCGGTGTTGATAATGATGACGATGATAATAATAATAACAACAATAACAATAATGCTATTGGTTTTACATTCCACTCATTACTTTTACTTCTTTCAGAGAGGCAGAGGTGTTAAGAATTTTGTCCTGCAGGAGTTCTCTAATGTGCCAGTAAATCTATTGACACAAGGCTGACATATGGGGAACATGCAAGTCACAAGGTTCAGAGCACTCCAACGGACTTCCCTGAGTTACCGTGCAATCTAGCGCTGTAAGTTGCTAATGCAAATAGTGAGCAAGGAGCAATCATCGAGGGAGATTTTCATTTATGATAGATTTATGCCGTGAATTTCATACCCATAAGTAAATCAAATAATACCACAAAAGAACACGCTGTTTCAAATGATACCATACGTGTTAAATAACAGAAGACTTTTTTTTTTTCAATTTGCTTTACATCTCACCGACACAGGTAGCTCTTACTGACAATGATGGGATAGGAAAGAGCTATTCTTTTATGTCATAGGTGTCTAATTTAATGCACAAATTTTTTTAAAAATAATAGTAATTGGTATCACGTCCCACTAACTACTTTTATGGTTTTCGTAAACACCGAGGTGTCGGAATTTTGTCCTGTGGAAGTTCTTTTACACGCTGGTAAATCTACGGACACAGGGCTGGCGTGTTTGAGCACCTTCAAGTATCACCCAGACTGAGCAAGGATTAAACCTGCCAAGTTGGGTTCAGAAGGCCAGCGTCTCAACTGTCTGAGTCACTTAGCCTGGCAAAAATCAATAACTAGAATCAAAACTGAAGACGTTTCAAAATACAGTCATAACTCCCCTTAATGTTTTTCAGAGGAAAGAATTTGAATTTATTTAAAGGAAGAGTAAACTCTAGAATCAGCACAAAATTAATAATAATAATAATAATAATAATAATAATAATAATAATAATAATAATAATAATAATAATGTTATTTGCTTTACGTCCCTCTAACTACATTTATGGTTTTCGGAGACGCCGAGGTGCCAGAATTTAGCCCCGCAGGAGATCTTTTACATGCCCGTAAATCTACCAACATGAGGCTGTCGTATTTGAGCACCTTCAAATACCACCGGACTCAGCACAAAATTATCGGATTGTATGAATTTAGCGTTGTAGTAAACAACGTCAAGGAACTTATGAGACGTTATTAACGTTTACTTTAATAATGACTTAAACCACTGTCATTCTCAAGGTGTTAATAACGCTTGAATTACACTTCTGGTATTATTTCACGATACTTATTTAATTCGGTTGAATGTAATATCCTTTTTTGTCTTTTTCCTTTTTTGTATTGAATGAAAAAACTTTACACTAGGATCGCTATAATGTTATGAATTACAGCAGTTCACGACAAACACTGCCGGTTAGTACAACGAGGACGTTCCATATTGACTCTATATGTAAATTACATGTTACTATGTACTATTATACAGACAAATAACATATTTTTCCGTGAATGAACACCACAGTCATGCAATAATTAAATTAGCATGGCCTGCTTGCTACCTCACTGTTTCGCCATCTTTAGTGCTAGTAATCACTTGCACACTCCCCATTTGAGCTCCTTCAAATACCATCGGACCGAGCCAGGATCAAACCTACCAACTTGAGCCCAGAAGACCAGTGCTCTACCACCCGAGCTACCCAGCCATGCTCTTCCAGGTTCAGGAGTTCTTTTCTCTTAATATTATTATTATGTAATTGGTTTATGTTGTTGTTGTTGTTAGTCGTTTAGTCGCTTTCGACTCTCCGTGACCCCATAGACCAAAGTGCGCCATTTCTTCCTGTCGTATACAATTTTCCGAAGTCTTTCTAAATTGAGAGCCGTGGCTTCCTTGATGTCATCAATCCACCTCATCCGTTGTCGCCCTCTTCTCCTGTTACCATCAGTCTTCCCCAGCATTAAGGTCTTTTCCAGTGAATCATGTTTTCTCATGATATGACCGAAGTACTTTAGTTTTTGCCTGAGTATTTGACCTTCCAGTGAACAGCCTGGGTTGACTTCCTGTAATATGGACTTATTAGATCTCTTCGCAGTCCACGGAACTCTAAGGAGTTTTCTCCAACACCATAGTTCAAATGCATCTATTCTTCGGCGCTCAGCCTTTCTTACTGTCCAGGTTTCGCTTCCGTACATTGCTACTGGGAAAACCATAGCCTTCACTATACGAATCTTCGTTCTTAAAGTTACGTCTCTACTCTTGAAAACGTTATCAAGGTTGGCCATTGCCTTCCTCCCAAGGAGCAAGCGTCTCTTAATTTCATGGCTGCAATCGCCATCAGCAGTTATTTTGGAGCCCAAGTAGATGAAACTAGGAACAACCTCCATTGTTTCACCATTTATATGCCAGGAGGTGATAGGTTTAGTTGCCATGATCTTTGTTTTCTTGACATTCAACCTTAGTCCAGCTTTTGCACTTTCTTCTTTCACCTTCATTAGTAGATACTTAAGTTGTTCTTCACTTTCTGCCAACAGGGTGGTGTCATCAGCAGATCTAAGGTTATTTATATGTATCCCACCAATTTTAGCTCCAGTTTCTGTTTCATCTAATTTGGCATTCCTCATCACATACTCTGCATATAAGTTGAATAAGTAAGGTGACAATATGCAGCCTTGACGTACACCTTTCTCAATCTTGACCCATTCAGTTGTTCCATATAGGGTTCTCACCGTAGCTTCCTGATCAGAGTAGAGATTTCTCATAAGGCAAATAAGATGATCTGGTACTCCCATAGTCTTGAGTACTTGCCGCAATTTATTGTGGTCGACACAGTCAAAGGCTTGAGCATAGTCAATAAAGCATAAGTATAGGTCTTTCTGGAATTCTCTTGCTTTCTCCATAATCCAGCGAATATTAGCAATTTGATCTCTGGTTCCTCTGCCTTTGTGGAAACCGGCTTGTTCTTCAGGTAGTTCTCGATCTACATACTGCCGAAGCCTATTTTGCAGGATCTTGAGCATAACCTTACTAGCATGCGATATAAGTGCGATTGTTCGGTAGTTTGAACATTCTTTAGCGCTGCCCTTCTTTGAAATTGGGATGAACACTGAGTTTTTCCAATCTTTTGGCCACTGCTGGGTTTTCCATATTTGCTGACATATTGAATGTAGCACTTTCACAGCATCCTCTCCTAGGATTTTGAACAGTTCTGCAGGGATTCCATCATAACCACTTGCCTTATTGTTTGCAATACTCTCTAGGGCCCACTTGACCTCACTTTCTAAGATATCTGGTTCTGGCTCTGACAACAGAGTAACTTCATCATCAGGAGTATTCCCATCTTTCCTATACAAATTGCCTACATATTCCCTCCACCTTTCTTTAATCTCCTCTGCTTCAGTAAGATCTTTTCCATTTTTATCTTTTATCATTCCAATCTTAGCCTGGAATTTCCCTCTGATGTCTCCAATTCTTATGTAAAGATCTCTTGTCTTACCCAGTCTGTTATTTTCCTCAACTTCCTTGCACTGTTCATTCAAAAAGGCATTCTTATCTCTTCTAGCTAGTTTCTGAAACTCTGCATTTAATTTAGACATTTTCGATCTTTCCCCTTTGATTTTTGCATTCCTTCTTTCTTCTGCTATTTGTAGTGCTTCACCCGATAACCATGTGGCCTTCTTCTTGTTCTTTTTCTTGGGAATATGCTTTTCCGCTGTCTCCTTAACAACACAACGTACTTCTGACCATAGCTCTTCTGGAACTCTATCTCTTAAATCTAATCCATTAAATCTGTTTCTAACCTCTACTGTATATTCAAGAGGTATGCTATTTAGGTCATATCTGCTTGATGGTTTAGCTCTGTCAATCCTCTTTAATTTGAGCCGGAATTTGAAATTAAGAGCTCGTGATCTGGTTTAACATCCCACTAACTACATTTTTATGGTTTTTGGAGATACAGAGGTGCCATAATTTTGTCCTGAAAGAGTTCTTTTCCGAGCGAGTAAATCTACTGACACAAAGTTGATGTATTTGAGCACTTTCAAATACCACCAGACTGAGCCAGGATTGAACTTGCAAAGCTGGGTTCAGAAGGTCAGAGTTTTACCGTCTGACCTATTCAGCTGTCTTATTGAGAGCCTATCTTTTTGTTCTCACCACTTACAGTTGACATGTCTCAAAGATATATGACTTAAAGATCATAAAAAGGTGCAACCAGTTAATAAAACAGAATAAAATTGTAGAAACTATGTTTCTGACAACAAGTAAAAATGAATCCACAGACTAACTCTACAGTCTAATTTACAATGCTTTAACTGTACCAGTAAGAAGATCCCACACACAGAGCAGTCCATCCTGGCTACCACTGCCAGACATCATGGGAGAAATGCGGTCTATGAAGAGACAGCTTATGGGTCCACTATGGCCATGGAGTGTATATAATGGCAACTGGTCCTCCAGTCGAAAAACCTGCAATATTCAATTAAAGTGCAATTAAAAAAATTTTAAAAAAAGGAAAAAAATATAAAATTTACAAATAATAATCTACTCTTATTTATGGCCAATGTTGGCTTCAGGCCCAATCAAAAACCTGAGATTTTTCAACTTTCAAAATGAGACAGTTTTTGAAAAAACTGAACGAAAACAGAAACTAAAATATAAGAAAACTTGCAATTTTACTATTGAGTTATTCTACCGACTGAATAAAAATCGAAACCATGCGTAAAATACATCTCAACAATGAGAATGCAACAGTTAATTTCATTACACCATACTGAAAATCAGCAAAAATATTCTGTAACCTTTACTTGATATTTACATTCGAAATAAAATTTCAGCTTATTAGGTTGTGTTGAGTACATACAAATACATCCTGTGTTGAATAAAATAAGAGTAGGAGTCTACAGAATACATTTATGTAACAGTACAAGTTTTGTCCTCAGCTGTATGAAAATCGAGTACAAGAAGTTGGCTAACAAGAACATATGACATGCATTTATTGAAGGAACACTATAATTCAAAACGCATCCAATGTTGGATAGGAATGCAAATGTGTTAGATTCTATAGTCCCAAAAAAAGAAAAACATGATTCTTGATCTTAAAAAGATGTGTAGCAAAGAGTAGAATTGGTAAACACATTAAAATAAAACAAATACATTGTCAAAATTTGAATGAAGGTTCCACCTATTCAATACTAAATATATGTCGTACAAGATATTAGTTTACAACATGTTATTTATTTATTAATAGTACCGGTTTTGACATGTAAGATTATCATCTTCAGCATAAAATTGCAAACTGAGCGAGTAACTTATTATATTCTTCTTCTTCCTCTTTTATGACCACATAGGATCACTTTAGTCCGTCCGTCGTTCAGGTCTCTTTGAAGGGATTGTTCGGGCTTTGCGGTCCTCCCAGTACTTCTTCAGACGCTCCGATCTTCGTGCCCTTTCCTCAGTTGAAAATGTGCGTGTTGTTGGTTTGTTTTGTGTAAGGGTAAAGCGGAGGTTTGTATTCTTGAGTTTTGTATTCAATTTTATCTTATTTTTGGTGTCTTCTGTTGTAAGGCCTATTTCCTTCAGATCCTCTCTTACTTCTCTGATCCATTTACATCCTGTTGTGGTATTTTTTGAGACGAGATTGTGTTGTACTAGTTGTTTCAGAAGTCTTGAGTCCTGCATCCTCATGATATGTCCAAAGAATCCCAGTCTCCTCTTACGCATAGTATCTGTAATGGGTTCTAGCTCTTTGTACACGACTTTGTTAGGTGTTAACCGCCACTGTCCATCTTTCTGATATTTTTTGTTGATACAGGTTCTTCCAATCCTCCTTTCAATTTTCTGAAGTTTGTCAGTCTTTGATTGTTTATTCAGGTAAAAGAGTGTTTCTGCTGCATATGTAGCTTCCGGTACAATGTGATATAAAATATATAAGTGACAATTTCACACTTAAAAATGGAAAGTAGGTAAAATATATGGTAGTATGTTGCAACGCATTACTAGCTTTATAGTCTATTGTGGTTGTGAAACTGTTGATGATGTTACACCTTCAATGTTGGGTTGATGATATGTGAGTTTAAAATCTTGATATACACATTAAAATGTCTAAGTAATAATGAATTCCACTTCTTTGTTGATATTGGTGGAGATGTAAGTCAAAATCCAGTAGTCTACATAATTAACAAGGTCTTCTGATAATTATTTGTTTATAGCCGGCACAGAATAGGTGGTAGGATGAGTATGGTTTTAGTTAGACTAAAATTTTTCTCAGTTCAATGCGGATAGTGAAGCCTAAAAAGAAAAAGAAAAACTAGTTAGATGAATAGATTACTTAAAATGGGGCTAGACAAGTTCGTGGTCGTGTGTGATGAAACATGGGACTCACCTTGTGCAGCATGCTTGACATTTGCTTTGTGGAAAGGAGATGTGGACTGAGCGTGTGTAGGCACGGGTAAGTCAGATATATGGGAAGGGGAGGGAGGAGGGAAAGGATAAGGAGTGGGAGGGCAGTGTTTAACCCTTAAATGTGCAAGTTATTATTTCTTTTAAATATGATGGATTTTCATTTCAAAATTTATACATTATTATCAGAAGAATACTTGTTCTTAAATGATCAAAATAAATATTTTTGGAAGAATCAAAAAGGTTACGAGTTTTGAATGTTTTTTTAATTAACGTAAGAAATTTCATTATTCCGTATTGAACTAAGAATTACAAATAAATAGTTTTGGTATTTCCACCTATTCAATACAAAATTTAATGCTGTTATTCAACTACAACATTTATAGAATTATACAGAACTAGTTTTGACACATAATAGTGTCATCCTCAGCTGTTATTGAAAAAATAGGCATACATACAATTCATAATATGACTTAAAGTGGGTGTGGAAAAACTATTTAAAACTGTTTTGAAAATATTAACACATTAAAAACATTTATAACAAGTAAAGAACTTGCAAGTCAGTTATATGTTAAAAGAGTACATTAAAGTCTCCTTATAAACAGCCGGTTGCGATGTTCTTGAATTTGTGCTCTTGATAAAATGCAGTGTTTCATTCATGTGTATAATGCGGCAATATCATAAAAGTTGTGAAGGCTTGCAATTTTTTGTTGATGTCCTAGGCTTATGAGATGGAAAATATTCAGGTGGCTTCTTAAGATCTTACTGGAGCGTATGTTTCCTAGTTCAATATGGAACCTGTAATGAAATGAAATGCCGTTAAAAAAACCTATGTTGGAATTGTCTGAGTCTGTACAACCTGAATGATAAAGATGAAATGTTTTTAAAAGGGGGGAAGACTCACCTCAAACTGCCGTAGGACGAACCTCTTGTTATCCGCACGCTATGACCGGCGAGACAGCACTGAATTATTTTTTTCCCATCGGACGATGTTAGGAGGGGGGAGTAGGGGCGGGCCGAGGCAGCGCGTGTGGGTTGCGCATGTGGGGAGAATCAGGTGGGCGTGGGCTGCAGAACAAATAGTGAGAGAACTTATTGCGTATTATACGTAAAATTAAATGCTTGTTTGGAATCTGGACTTTATTAAGAAATGTTATCAAAAAGTCGAAAAGGACTTTCGGAGTTTCAGAAATGTCATTGAGATTAAGATTGGCATTAAAGTATTGGTCTATATGAATGTAGCATAATTCTGTAGCGTCGAGTAGTGGTCCTTTACTCAAAGATTCTAGTATTTGGATATCCTGTTCCAAATTTGTAAAATTATGTTTTAACTCATGTATATGTTGCCCAACAGCGGAGAATCTATTATATTTTACTGCGTTGACATGCTCAGCGTATCTAATCTTAAAGTTGCGCCCTGTTTGCCCTAGGTAGGCGCTACCGCAGTCATTGCATTGAAATCTGTAAACACCTGAGCTTAGATAAGGGTTGGATTTATTTAAGGTAGCTGTGTCGTGTAAAACATCGGAACTTTTATTATCCGTTCGAAAAGAAATCTTTACATTGTTCTTTTTAAATACGTTGGTAACTCTATGAATGTTATTATGAAACGTAAAGGTTGAATAAGAATTATGACTTGGTTTATCACTAATGAGCTTAGTTTGTGGGCGATGTTTAATCTTATTGATTATGCCTTCAATAAAAGAAGTCTTGTAGCCGTTAGCATGAGATATTTTACGGATAATATTCAACTCTTTATTTAAATCAGTTCAGGTGTTTACAGATTTCAACGCAATGACTGCGGTAGCGCCTACCTAGGGCAAACAGGGCGCAACTTTAAGATTAGATACGCTGAGCTTATCAACGCAGTAAAATATAATAGATTCTCCGCTGTCGGGCAACATATACATGATTTAAAACATAATTTTACAAATTTGGAACAGGATATCCAAATACTAGAATTTTTGAGTAAAGGACCATTACTCAACGCTACGGAATTATGCTACATTCATATAGACCAATACTTTAATGCCAATCTTAATCTCAATGATATTTCTGAAACTCCGAAAGTCCTTTTCGACTTTTTGATAACATTTCTTAATAAAGTCCAGATTCCAAACAAGCATTTAATTTTACGTATAATACGCAATAAGTTCTCTCAGTATTCGTTCTGCAGCCCACGCCCACCTGATTCTCCCCACATGCGCAACCCACACGCGCTGCCTCGGCCCGCCCCTACTCCCCCTCCTAACATCGTCCGACTGCGAACACACACTCAGTGCTGTCTCGCTGGTCATAGCGTGCGGATAACAAGAGGTTCGTCCTACGGCAGTTTGAGGTGAGTCTTCCTCCCTTTTAAAAACATTTCATCTTTATCATTCAGGTTGTACAGACTCAGACAATTCCAACATAGGTTTTTTAATGGCGTTTCATTTTATTACAGGTTCCATATTGAACTAGGAAACATACGCTCCAGTAAGATCTTAAGAAGCCACCTGAATGTTTTCCACCTCATAAGCCTAGGACATCAACAAAAAATTGCAAGCCTTCACAACTTTTATGATATTGCTGCATTATACACATGAATGAAACACTGCATTTTATCAAGAGCACAAATTCAAGAACATCGCAACCGGCTGTTTATAAGGAGACTTTAATGAACTCTTTTAACATATAACTGACTTGCAAGTTCTTTACTTGTTATAAATGTTTTTAATGTGTTAATATTTTCAAAACAGTTTTAAATAGTTTTTCCACACCCACTTTAAGTCATATTATGAATTGTATGTATGCCTATTTTTCAATAACAGCTGAGGATGACACTATTATGTGTCAAAACTAGTTCTGTATAATTCTATAAATGTTGTAGTTGAATAACAGCATTAAATTTCGTATTGAATAGGTGGAAATACCAAAACTTATTTATTTGTAATTTTTGAATGTTTTACGTACCGGAGTATGCAAAGCTGTATGATTACTGTAACTCTGCCACACGTCAACCTTAGAGATGTCCTTGCTCACAAATTCTCTGAGTTAGACAACATTTTAATTGTTTTACATTAATGTTTATACTTTACATTTCACACCAGCTGATTAGCAAGAAGAGTCATACAATAAAAGATTGTTTAATTTTTAGTACACTATCGACCCCTACCGTGTTATGCACACTTGGACAATCGTAGAGAAGGGATAACATGCAAGTAAATTCTCCTTTGCACATATGCAATGCTGTGTATGTAAGGGTTAAAGCAGGTGAGGGGGACAGAGTGGTGGTAGTGTGCGCCGCAAGAGAGTATTCTGTAAAGCGTAAAAGATCGATCACTTATTTGTGAATTTAATGCCTTTAAAGACTTTGATTAAAAAGTCAAACAAGATGTTAGGTTTTTCTGGAATTTCTTTGAGGTTTAGATTGAGGTTGAAAAATTGGTCCAGATGAATACAACAGTTTTCTGTAACATCGAGTAAGGGGCCTTTGTTTATGTTCTTAAGAATCTCCGAGTCCTGATCTATAGTACTGAAACTATGTTTTGAGTCATGAATATGTTGGCCAATCACCAAGAACCTATTGTACTTAATGGCATTGATGTGCTCCAAATATCTAATTTTAAAACATCTTCCGGTTTGCCTGATATATGAAGAAAAACAGTCATTGCATTTAAAGCAACATACACCTGACTTTGCAAAGGTGTCGGTTTTGTTTATTGACTTGGAATTACGCACTATTTCCATGTTTCTATTGTTCTGTATGAAATTTTGGTATTGTGTTTCTTGAAGACATTGACTATACTGTATATGTTTTCATTAAAGGTGAAGGTGGAATATATGGCGGGATTTGATTTTTCTTTTGTTAATGTTGACTTTAGTCTATGTTTACATTTGTTTATGATTCGTTCAATGAATGAGGAGCTGTATCCATTATATTTGGCGATCAAACGAATAGTATTCAATTCTTTCTCTAGGTTTTCTTTTGATAACAGTATTTTTAACGCTGAGTCTACCATACTGTAATAGATGGCACGCTTATGTGTATGCGGGTGTGTAGAGTCTTTTCTGATGGTTGTCACTGTTGGTTTTCTATAAATTTTGTATTCTAGTGAGCAAGGTAGTCTATTTATAGTAAGGTCTAAAAAGTTTGATTTATTAGATTCGGACTCCAAGGTGAATTTTATATGGGGATCTATGCTGTTTAAGTTATTAAGGGTGGTAGTTGCATTTACTGTTCTGTTGTCTAGAATAACCAAATATTCATCAACATACCTGAACCAAAACAGTATATTCAAGAAGGTGTTGTTATTATTAATCGCCATATGTTCTAGGGAGTCTATATATATATCCACTAAAATCACTGAGGCCGGTGACCCCATAGCAAATCCAACTTGTTGATATATGCATTTATCAAATGTGAAGTAGTTATTATTAACCACTAATTTTAAGACCTTCATGAAATCTTGGATCACAAGTTTGCACACTATGTGTGTTTAGGTTATTATGGATAATGGGGAAGAGTTTTATAGTATAGATACTGGGGTAAATGCTGTTGATATCAAATGAATGAATGGTATGAAAGGGTTGTATTTTAAATTTGTCCATTTTTTTATCAATTCAATAGTGTTTTGTTTACAGATTTGTTCGACAGGAATTCATAAGTTTTACTGAGAAATTTCTGGATAAATTGGGCTAGTTTGTATAGTGGGCTAGGTCTGTAATTAATGATGGGGCGAATGGGGACACTGGTCTTATGGATTTTAGGAAAAGCTTTGGCGGTGGGCAGGCCAGGATTCATGTTAAGTAATAGTGTTTTTTCTTGTTCTGTAAAGAGGAATGATGTACTTTTAAGGTTTGTTTCAAAAGGCGTTGGATTTGCTGGGTCGTATCTTTTTTAACTGTAGAAAAGGAGCCGATATTGAAAAACCTAAAAAACTAAATATTCTGTTTTGTCCATAACAACAGTCATATTACCTTTGTCAGCCTTCGTAATAATAAGGTTATTATCTTTAATTTTCTTTATGCGTTTGATGATATGTTCTTGTTCGGTGAAGGTTTCTTTGTTTTTGTTACTGTTGGCGGGTGTTGTTTTATTTTTTGGGTTATGGATTTTGTTTAGTTTCCTTTTGACGTCCAATCTGACTTCGTCTTGTATGTCTGGAAGCATTTTATTTATGGCTATTTCTGATTCTATGACTAAAGTGGTAGCTGTGTTATTTTTGCTTAAATTTGGCCAATTATGTTTCGGACCTTTTTTCGAGGATCTCCTTTTCCTTGTCTAATAGTTTTGTTTTTGACAGGTTAACAACTGGGGAGTGAAATTGTTCTATTAAGGAGTATTGATTACTAAGCTTATTGGTAGTTTTTATGGTAGACCTATTTAACGTTGCGTTGTTTTTGAGATGGTTAAGCTTCTTCTCATGCGCTAGTCGATTCTGAGCTAGCACATCAAATAGTTTATCACTGACTTTTGTATGGAATATGTCCCATTGACCTTTAGAGAGTAAGTGCACTGCCTCAAGGTGTGTCTCATAGAGTTTGGTGTTCAAGAAAGATTATTTCTTGTATAAGAATTTTATTTCAATCTTGAACCAAATTTTATTTACTTTAATTTGGGCTTTCAAGAGTTGGGGAGAATTACGTTGTTTTTCCAAGTTAATTTTAAGGAAGTTGGGAGTCAAATTGTGTATCATACATTGTTTCAGAAAATGGATGTCTTTGCCCAGTTTTGCAATTTTAATTTTTAGGCCCATATAATAATGAGCCTTGGATTTTTCTTGGTAAGCTTGATCATTACAAGTTATTCACAGAACAAATCATCAACAAATGTAAACAACCACCAAAGTCAACATTAACAAAAGGAAAATCAAACCCCGCGTTATATTCCACCTTCACCTTTAATGAAAACATATAGACTACAATACAGTCAATGTCTTCAAGAAACACAATACCAAAATTTCACACAGAACTAACAATAGAAACATGGAAATAGTGCATAATTCCAAGTCAATAAACAAAACCGACACCTTTGCAAAGTCAGGCGTCTATCACTTTAAATGCAATAACTGTTTTTCTTCATATATCGGATAAACCGGAAGAAGTTTTACAATTAGATTTTTGGAGCACGTCAATGCCATCAAGTACAATAGGTTCTCGGCAATAGGCCACACATTCATGACTCAAAACATAGTTTCAGTACTATAGATTAGGACTCGGAGATTCTTAATAACAAAAACAAAGGCCCCTTACTCGACGTTACAGAAAACCGTTTTATTCATCTGGAACAATTTTTCAACCACCATCTAAACCACAAAGAAATTCCAGAAAAACCTAACACATTGTTCGACTTTTTAATCAAAGTCTTTAAGGGCATAAAATCCATGAATAAGCGATCGATCTTTTATGCTTCACACAACACTCTCTCGCGCCACACACTACCACCACTCCGTTCCCCTGACCCGCCTTAAACACTGCCCTCCCACTCCTTATCCTTTCCCTCCTCCCTCCCCTTCCCATATACCTGACTTACCCATGCCTACACACGCTCAGTCCACATCTCTTTTTCACATAGCAAACATCAAGCAAGCTGCACAAGGTGAGTCCCATGTTTCATCACACACGACCATGAACTTGTCTAGCCCCATTTTAAGTAATCTATTCATGTAACTAGTTTTCCTTTTCCTTTTTAGGCTTCACTATCCACACTGAACTGAGAAAAATTTTAGTCTAACTAAAACCATACTCAACCCACCACCTATTATGTGCCGGCTATAAACAAATAATTATCAGAGGACCTTGTTAATTATGTAGACTACTGGATTTTGACTTATATCTCCACCAATATCAACAGAGAAGTGGACTTCAATATTACTTAGACATTTTAATGTGTACATCAAGATTTTAAACTCACATATCATCAACCCAACATTGAATGTGTAACATCATCAACAGTTTCACAACCACAATAGACTATAACACCAGTGATGCGTTGCAACATACCACCATATATTTTACCTACTTTCCATTTTTAAGTGTGATATTGTCACTTATGTATTTTATATCACATTGTACATATATTGTTTATAGTAATGTAAGTTACTCGCTCAGTTTGCAAGTTTAGGCTGAAGATGACACTCTTACATGTCAAAACCGGTACTATAAATAAATAAAATTAAATTAAAATAAAATATAATAAATATAATATAATATAAAATTTAATAAATAAATAAATAAATAAATAAATAAATAAATAAATAAATAAATAAATAAATAAATAAATAAATACACTTACAGACAGCCTCTAAAGTGAAATTTCTGGGAGAGAGATCACAGCCTTTCAAAATAAAAAATGGTGTACGACAAGGCGACGGACTATCCCCAATTCTTTTTAATTGTGTCCTAGAGAAAATAGTGAGAATTTGGAACGAAAAACTTATTGAACTCAACATTTCACCGATAAGGTTAGGAAGAGGAAACAAAAGGATCGAAATAAATTGTCTTGCATTTGCAGATGACTTTGCAATACTTTCTGAAAATGTGACATCTGCTATAACCCAAGTAAATGTCTTGGAAAGAATCGCCAGCAGGAACTGGCTTAAGAATTTCTGCAGAAAAAACAAAATTTTTAACAAATATTTGGGATGCACCAAAATTTCTGAAAACAGATATTGGCCAAATAAAGAGGGTAAAAAAATTCAAATATCTAGGGGAAATAATCCAAGAAAATGGTTTAGAAAGATCTGCAGTAGAGGAGAGGGTACATAAAATGGAGAGAGCTTATGGTGTCACCCAAGATATCTACAATAAAAGATGCCTATCCAAAAATGCAAAAATAAGGCATTACAACACAGTAGTGAAGCCAGAATGCCTATATGCAAGCGAATGTCTGGCATTACACTATACAGTAATTTAGATAAACTAGAAATACTAGAAAGGCGAATCATGAGGAAAATATTAGGCCCAAAAAACACAGCAGAAGGTTGGAAATTACGAAGTAATGCTGAAATATATAAAAAAAAAATAGAAAATATATCAGATGTAATGAGGAAAAGGAGACTTATGTTTTTTGGACATTTATATCGAATGCAAGATAGTAGATTAACCAGTAAGATTTTCAGATATTTGTGGGGTAAGAAATCAACGACAAGCTGGGTCAATGAAGTAAGAAAGGATTTAGAAAAAAACAATATAACAACAGAAGAAATAAATAATAGAGAAGGCTTTCGGGAAAAAGTATTGAAAATAGAAGGATTCCAAGGTAAGAAAGTAAAAAAGACTGGTTCAAAGTGGTCTGAAGACAGAAAGAAGGAACTGAAATTGGCACGTGGTCCTCTGGTGGCCCATTCGAAAGAAAGAAAGAAAGAAATAAATAAATAAATAAATAAATAAATAAATAAATAAATAAATAAATAAATAAATAAATAAATAAATAAATAAATAAATAAATAAATAAATAAATAAATAAATAAATAAATAAATAAATAAATAACATGTTGTAAACTAATATCTTGTACGACATATATTTAATATTGATTAGGTGGAACCTTCATTCAAATTTTGACAATGTAATCTCAGTTCAATCATCATCATCATCATCATCATCATCATCATCATCATCATTTCTCTTTATCCAGCTGTAGCCGGGTAGGGGCAAATATGTTTCCTCTCCACTTTCTTCGGTCTTTCCACCACTCCTCCTCCAACACCGTGTCCCAGTCCAGGTTTCTTTCTATAATACTGCATTGGATTGTATCCTTCCATCTCAATCGTGGTCATCCACAGCTTCTCCTTCCTTGCATTTGCATTTCCATCACCTTTTTTGGCATTCTTTCATCACTCATTCGCTTTATATGCCCAAACCATCTTAGTCGGCCCTTCTCTATTCTATCATTCATTTTTTCCCCTCCAATTTCTTCCCGGATTTTCTCATTTCTTATTTTGTCTCTTCTACTCTTCTGTATCATACTCCTCAAGAACTTCATTTCGGCTGCCTGCATTCGACTCTCATCCTTCTTTGTCAATTGTCCAAGTTTCTGCTCTGTAAGTTGTTATGGGTACGTAATACATCTTGTACAGACGTGCACATTAATGGTGTCCTAACATAAACAAATAAACAATCAACACTGCCCCACTCCAGTACTGAAAAGAAGGGGAGAGAGTGAACGGGTAGTGTTGAAGGCCAATCAAGTACAAAACATGGGGGAAGGGAGTGAAGGGGTAGTGTCGAAGGCACAATGACTCACCTTCTCGCTTAACGCATTGCTGCATGGACTGCATGCATACAGCCCGCTACAAGACTTCGTTGTGATCGAAATGGGCACAGTGGCGGATGTATTGAAGTACAGCATTAGGTTACCTACTCGTCCGGCCCCGCGGTGTACGGGGCAACGCGTCCGGCCGCCCAGGGTTCGATTCCCGGCCGGGTCAGGGTGTTTTAATTGTAAATGATTAATATCCCTGGCCTGGGGACTGCGTATTTGTGTCATCTTTAACATTCCTCACATTCAACACTCAACACTTCCGCAATTCCAATTACATGCAGGTTCATATATTGTGCAAGTAGGGGCAAAAGAACTCTATAGGTCGACGCCCCGAACAAATAGCATTTTAATATAAAAAATTAATTACAGTATTACAGTATTAAGAGGAAAAGGAGGTTTTTAATCGAAAAGTATTTTATACTAGTTGGAATATTTTGTAGCTGCGTTATATCGGGTATACCAATCCTTCTTCACCTCGTTCTTGCCATATTTCTATCCATCTTCAAACTGTCTTAAGACTGCATGGCATTGCTTGTGCTATTGCTTGGGGGACCATGTGAGCCTCCCACATGCCAACAATACGGCCTCGATTCACCTGTGATAGGATAGGAGCCATCTTATTACAATGTTACAGTATAACGCCGGAATACACACACTGTGTATTCAGCACTACCTGTTCACTCCCTTCCCCTCCTTTTCAGTACTGGAGTGGCCTTCAACACTATCCCTTTACTCTCTCCCCTCCTTTTCAGTACTGGAGTGGGGCAGTGTTGATTGTTTATGTCAGGACACCGTTAATGTGCGTGCGTGTACATGGTTTCCTTTGCTTCCATTGGCACATCTTTGTCCCATAACATGTTTCTTACACTATGATGGAAACTACTTCCAGCTTGAAACCTCTTACAAATCTCAAGCATCCAGTCGAGCATTCTCCATTAACTCACTCCCCATTTATTTGAACGTTTCCACTACTTCCGGGGCCTTGTCTGCAAGTCTAATCTGATCTTTCCCTTCTTTCTCCCCTCTAGTCATAACAAGAGATTTACTCTTTTCTACACTTATTTTCAATCCACATTCTTTGATCTTCCCATTCACCACATTCAACTGTTCTTGAACTTTCCTGTCATCTTCTCCCCAAATCCCAACATCATCAGCAAATAACAACATGTTCATTTCTCTTCCTCCATATACTGCTTTTGGCGTTCTCATGATGTCATCCACTAATACTGTAAACAGGATTGGTGACAGAACACTTCCCTGTCTCAGCCCACTAGTTATTTTGAACCAACTTGTCCTGCCAACTTGTGTTTACATGCAACTACAACATTCCTTGTACATTGCCATGATCATTTTTATTAATCCCTGTCCAGTTATTTTTTGCACCAGACTGTCCCAAACTTTAGTCCTGGGGATACTGTCATATGCCTTTTCAATGTCAATAAATGTCATTACCATATCATTCCTGTACGCCCATTGCTCTCAGTTCAATACAGAACAAAATTAAGTTTTTAACTTTTAAGAAAACGAATGTCATTAAATCTTGCATCATTAAAATTAAGTGAAATCTGGTTAAGATATCACAGGAAAATATGTTCCTTTTAAATGTTGACGTTACGTCATTAAGCTTCCTGAAGCCAGGGGTACTCCTCTCTAATTTGTGACAAGATGATTCTCACAAAACATTGGAACCAACGGAGCAAATCAGTGAAGAACTTAAAGACTGAGACAAGTCGTAATCACTATGAAGGAGGAGTCTAAAAAGAAAAGAAGAAATGTGATGCTAGACTGGCGAGAAATGTTATAAATTTCAAGTATTTAAGTGTGATTTGATAGAATCTACATAATGTATGCACCCCAATTTTTGAATCAAAGTGGGGTAAAAGAAATGTTTGTGTATTTCATGCACTCATTTTCTTGATAATTTATAGCACAGTTCTAGATGCATATCGAAATAAAGATATTGAATGGTGTGAAAGCTGGCATTCCAAATACTGTGCAACTTCCTGTTATCACCTTCTTCTTTTTCTTTTTCTTCTTTCCTGGCCATATATGTTCCCATAAAACAGGCACTCCCGAGCTCACTCAGGGTCTGCTCATCTGACTTGGAGAGAGTAGGTCCGACTTTCTTGTACCAGATCTAATGGCACTTCACTTCTTCACTTCTTTTCCCGTCATCACCCATTAGGAAATAGCACTGGACAATGCACTACTATAGTTCGGTGTGTGAATCAGCACAGACCTGTCTAGCGAAGCTCTAATCCAATCTGGTAAAGAGGCATTTTACGAGTATATTTTGGTATTCACTAATGAAAATCACCATTATACTTCAAATCAGCCCTGTCAATACTTTAAATTTCTTAATTAATTATTTCAACATTACACACCGTACAAGATTTGAGAACATTTTACGTTCTCTTCCTCAGTGGTTCATAAACTACCAAACATTTCTTGGATCTACCTACTACATTATATTAACCTTTAGACTCCCAGGGTAACAAACTGGGTTCGGCAAAATCTCTCAACGATCTATCGGTACACCGAATTATTTCGAATTGTTTCCTTATTTACATAGTAGATGTCCCTAGCTATCAGGGAATACTAGAGGACAGTTCTAGCTTACGTTTTACTCAATAGGAATTGCTGTTATCGTTTAATTGTACATAATTATTTGACCTGAAACGTGTTCTGTTTCCAGACTAGTTGACATCGTGTATGGCAGCAACTGCAAAGTCGTGCTCAGTATTCTATGTGTTTATGCGATTTATTTGGTGATTTTAAGCAGTATCTTAGGCAGTATATATAGTTTATTAGATAACTTAGTCTTCATGTAATTTTAGTTAGTGGTGCTAGTGCTAGATCAACAATAGAATTGATATTTACAGTGTGAACAATAATGGAAAAACATCTGGAAAGGAACAAGGAAATCATCTTCATATTTTTGGATCTGGAAAAAGCTTATGATACAGTTAAGAGAAAACATGTATGGGAATGCCTACTGAAAAGGAATGTGCCAAAATAATTAATTAACAAGATAAAAATGAGAATAACAGCAGTGTACAAGTGGGGAGTGGTAAATTTGAAACATTTTATGGGGAAAAAAAGGTCTCAACCAAGGAAGTGCACTGTCACCAGTATTGTTTATTATATTGATGGATGAAATCATAAAACGTATAAAACAGAGTATCAGGAGTGATGATGTGGTGATTTGGGGAAAGGGAGAAAAGGAAGTACAAAGGAGACTGGACATTTGGAATGAAAATCTGAAGGAGTTTGGAATGGAAATTAGAAAACAAGAAAACTGTAGTCATGCACTGTGAAAAATAGAAAAAGAGAAGCCAAGTAAACACAGATGGAGAATGGTTAGAGAATGTAGAACAGTCTACATATACGGGTAGCATTATTAATGGAAGTCATGAAATCAACCCTGAAATTAATAACAGACTAAGTAAATGCACAAAATTTTATCATCAAGTCAGAGAGCTTTTATGGGATGACAAAGTACCCAAGAGAACAAAATTATTATATAAACAGTATTTCATACCAATTGTAACATAGGACTAGAAACGCTGGTAACTAATATGAGACAAGATAATAAGATCCAAGCAGTAGAAATTAAAATTTTAAGAACATCAGTTAAAAAGAGAAGAAGAGATAGAATTCAAAATATTCAAATCAGAGAAGAGCTAAACATAGAACCATTAGCATAGAACATACAGAAAGCAAGACTAGATGGTTCGGACGTGTAAAAAGAATGGGAAAAGAACGGGTAGCAAGGAGGGACTTGGAAAGAGAAGTTAAGGGAAAGAGACCAGTTGGAAGACCAAGAAGAAGGTGGATGGATCAGATTTGGAAGGACATTAGAGAAGCTGGATTGGATGTTGCAGAAGTAATGGAGCAGGAAAAGTGGAAGGACAGAAAGGAGTGGAGGAGGCTTGTTAACCACACCTGGGCAACTGGAGTGGGGCACTGATGATGATGGTGAGTGCTAGTGTAGTATTAAGTGTAATTCAGTACAGTACTGTGCAGTTACGAGTGCACATAACCTGTGAGAGATGGCGAGCCAAAGTGCGCGTTTAGGTGACAATGATATAATGGAATATTGAGACCGTTATTCGAGCGATGGTGATAATCTTTCATCGGAATGTAAAAGTGAGGACAGTGATGTGCCGAATCCTGCATCGCCAGATAGTGATGTTGGTAGTGAGGACGGTGATATGGAAGATGAAGATTGTTGTTATATCTTAGCCCCAGAACAACCTATCCCTCCTTCTACATCAGTATCACGAACTGACAGGGCCTAAACATATGCCACCACAAGATTCCCTCCCAATTTGTATTTCAATTTGTTCTTTACCTCGACCCTTCTAACTTTGCTTGTCAAGGAAACTAATCGTTCTGCCCACCAGTTGCTGACTAGAAATAAGGACAAGCTATCTCCACCACTTCGTAAATGGAAGGACTGGAACCAAGCTAAGTCAGTCTTCCTCAAGAACGAAAGGAGACTTTACCTTAAGTAATGTCAACAAGGTGCTACGAAAACAACTTGTAAAGACATTCATTTGGAGCGGCATGGAATACGGGACCGAGAAATGGACAATTGGTGCGGATGAAACAAGAGGGATTAAAGTATTTGAAGTATGGTGTTATCGAAGGAAGCTTAATATTCCATGGATCAACATAGTGACAAATGAGGACGTCGTGCAGTTTGCAGAGGAAGTACCAGACTTGTGGAAAACAATAACATGGAGAAGAGACCGTTGGGTGGGAGATCCTTGCTACTCTTCCTAAACAAGCTCTGCCTTGTAACCTGAACTAATCTTACATAACATCATCATCAGTTTTCGACTCCAGTTGCCAGGGTGTGGTTTACGAGCTCTCTCCACTTTTGTCTGTCCATGTACCACTCTTCTCTCAAGACGACATCCCAGCTGACTCCTCTTGTTCCTATGTCCTCTTTCACTTGGTCCAGCCATCTCATCCTAGGTCTTCCTACCGGTCGTTTTCCGGCCACGACTGTGTGTAGCCATTGTTTTGTTGTCCTTCTATCGTCCATTCGTTTGACCTGGCCAAACCATTTCAAACTGGCCCTTGTCACTTTTTCATTCAGGGATGGGTACACACCAGCTTCCTCCCTTATTCTTTCATTCCTTACCCTGTCCCTTTTTGTCTTCTGTACCATAGTTCGTAGGAACTTCATTTCTGCGGCTTGTAGTTTGCTATCCACTTGTTGGGTTGTTGTAAAGGTTTCTAGGCCATATGTTATTATGGGGGTGAAGTATGATTGGAATAGAATCTGCTTTGATCTTAAGGGAACTTGTTCGTTCCAGAGGAAGTTCCAAACTTGATGGTAAAACTGAGCTGATTTTTGAATGCGGTTGTTAATCTCATGCTGTATTCTGTTATCACTTGAAATGATGCACCCAAGATCTTTATATTGGTCTACTGTTTCCAGCTGTGTACCTTCCAGCATTATTTTTCCTTTCTTCTTCTGCCTGTTGACAGACATAGTAACAGTTTTCGATTTATTTATTGTTAATCCGTGTGCTTTCAAATGTTCATTCCAGATGTTCAGCCTCTCTTGGACTTCCTTCTCTGTATTTCCCCAAATTACTACATCATCTGCAAATGCAAATGCATTGATGTCCATATTGTTCTTCTGCTTAATTTCTTTCATGACTTCATCCATGACAGTGATAAAAAGTAAGGATGAAAGGGTACTGCCTTGTTGCACTCCTTTAGTGGTTTGGAACCAATCAGAATTACTGTTTCCTATCTGTACGCAACTGCAGCAGTCTTCGTAAAGCATTTTAACTTTCTGGATATGCCCTTTGGGTACATTTTTCTTTCTTAAGCATTCACTATCAAATGCTTTTCCGTGATCCAAAAACACTCGTGTTAAGTCTTTGCCCTTCTCCCAATGCTTTTCTATCAGTATTCTAAGTGCAAATATGAGATCGGTAGTTGATCGGTGTTCTCTGAATCCATATGGTTCTATTATTCTCCTTAGCCTTTTTTTCAAGTATTTTCTCAAATATTTTCAAACCATGAGACAATAAAGTGATCCCTCTATAAATGCTACATTTCTTCCGACTTCCTTTTTTGAAGAGAGGTATTACTATTCCCTTTTTCCAATCATCTGGGACTTTCCTATCCTTCCATATTGCATTAATTACTCTATGAAGCCACTGTATTCCTATTGCACCAGTTGCTTTGATCATATCTGCAATGACTTCATCAAATCCTGTTGATCTTTCTTTGGGCATACTATTACGAGCCGTCTCTACTTCCTTCCATGTTGGCAGGCTCTCTTGGTCAGGCTCATCATTGCAGCTTAAACTGACCTGCGTGGTTACATCATTGGAGTCTTTCCCAGTACTGTTGTATAAATTATCAAAATAGGATTTCATGATCTTCCTTATTTCTGTCTCTTCCCTATGTTACCATCTGGTTCCTCTATTGCTGTTATGTATTCATTGTCTCTTCTTATATTTCGTATTGTTCGGTAAACAGGGTGTCCACCAAATCCAGATTTTGAAATTCCCTGACATTTCCCTGTTTTCCAGACATAAAAACAATTTTTCCCTGACACACAATGACAAAAAAATTAAATTATAATAGGTTTCCAGGTATGGCCGTAATATTAAAATACATTTTGAAACCTTAACATGCAAAAAATAAATGAGTAATTAATGTACATATTAAATTTCAAAACTTGCAAGTTTAATTTAGTCCAATTTAATTCACTTTAAGATTTAAAAAAGTTATTACCATTACTGCTTCAGTGAAGAAATTTCTTCATCTATAGCGAGCAACGACTGTCGAGCTTCTGCCATCACCCTCCGCTTCTTTTCTTCTAATTCTTTCAGCAACAAAGTGGCCTTTCTCTTATTTTTTTGCAAAGAATCTTCTGCTTCCAATGCTTCACATTTCTCCTTTAGATTTTGAATATACAAGGCATGAGCATTCCTTGCAGCATGGAGAATGTTCTTATTAATGGAGACCTTTTCAATTCCACCAAGGTTTGAGATAGCATCATATACTCTTCTTTGTGCTACAAGGGATTCTTGTAGCATGTTCTCTACAATAATTTCTTTATTCAGAGAAAAACCACTTTCAAGTGAAGCATTTCCATGAAACAACATTAGTATCATTTTGAGAAATGAAGCTAACTTTTCTGTGTTCAAATTTACTGTTGGCAAGACAGTGCGGAGCCAAAAGTGATCTAATCTCTCGTTTTTAGAAGACAAAGAATTCATTTCTTCTTTGAAAGTATCATTCTCACACACAGAAGTGAACTCCCTTTGTATATGATCAGCTTCATTACCCGAGATCCATTTGCTTTCAACAAAGACATTTAAAGCTACCCTTAGCCGTTTGCTGCTTAGAGGTTGCTTGGCTACACTTGGATCAAAACAAGAAATTCCTTTAGTCAGTTTATATGCCAGTGGTGACCGTTCCAGTATCTTCTTGCACAAAGCTACCATTCCTCTTAGACAATCTGTGCGAAACACTAATATATCTCTATCATTTAATCCAGGAGTGCCACGAAGTGCTGCTCTAGCAGCATAACCTATGTCAATTTTAGATGCAGGCAGAAGATTTTCTTTACTGTCTAAATTAATTTTGAGGACATTTCCTGAAGACTGGAGTGACTCAGACTTAACAAACCTTGTCATGACATTTTTCATTGTTGCAATGAGAGATTCATACAGGAGTGGTGCAAATGGAAGATCTGTCTGAAACTGTTTTAGGAATGGTTCCAAATCTCCAACAAGAGATAATAAAAATGACAACTTGGCCTTAAGTAGCTTATCTTTAACTGAAGTTGATACTATTTTGAAGCTGTTACAGTTTGGGATTTTCTTGTCTGTGTTTGTTCCTTCCACATATTTGTCAACATTAGGTAGAATATCTATAGCACGTTCAATGACTTTTGAATTTTCAAGCCATCTTATAGCACAATATTTCAAAGGAAATACGTTTGAACCTGAATAATGTGTATAATCAGCACGTCTTGCAGGAACGTAGCAAAACAAGAAGTGAAGAGCACGAAGAAACTCGGCAATATTCCACTGGGTTTCTTTTACTGCTATTTTATATGAATTGTGCACAGTATGCAAGCCACAAGATCCAATGTTCACCAAAATAGGAGCATCTGGATCATCACTTAATAAATTACCAATATCCTGAAGGAACTTTTTATTAACATTGGGACCATCCATTGAAATTTGTAAGAGTTTTTTTAGACTGAGTCCCTGCAGTGCTCGCACAAAACCATTTAACAAATCTGAGGAGGTAGAGTGACCAAGAAACACGGAATCAAAATAAGAAGTGCATACTTCATTGGTATCAGGATTGAAACCACGAACTACAAGATCCATTTGGCCCATCTGAGAAACTTTATTCAGTGACTCGTCAAAACCAACTGTGAAATGTGTGCACTTATGACACATCTCAAGAACTTGCTTATGAAAATAGGGGGCCAAACCATGAGTGATTGTATATGCAATTTTTGTTCTGTGCAGTTGAACTTTCGAAGCTATTTCAGAGTCTGGAAACATTACTGGGAACAAACGTACACTAGCTTCATGGGAACGTAAAGAATGGTGTTGCATGACCGTATGCATGCACCATATAATCTCAGCTTTGGTTACTTGCTCTCTTGAAAGATAATTCTGTAGACATCTCGTCTCTGGTGAACCTTCTTTAATAGAAGAAGAAGAAGAAGAAGAAGAAGAAGAAGAAGAAGAAGAAGAAGAAGAAGAAGAAGAAGAAGAAGAAGAAGAAGAAGAAGAAGCAACAGCAGCAGTGGAGTCATATGTGATAGATTTCGTTGTGGTAGCTGTGGCAGGCGGAGGACAATTTGTTTTTGCGGCCAGGGTATTATCTACTGAGTTTAAGTCATTTTTTACTTCACTATTCGAATGTTCTTTTTTAAAATAACTTGAAAGGGATGATGAGAACTGGCTGAAGTTGACACTACTGGCATGCTTCTTTCCTACCATGTGACTTTTTAATGCCTGCCTCCCCATGTTGCTAAGAGAAAATGATGTTTACATATTATGCAATATGCTGAAAATTTGTCCTGAGGCATGGGTTTCAACCACGTTCTGAAAGTATCATCAAGCAGCCACCTTTCATTAAACGAAGTTTTCCTTGGCTTTGATGAAGACATCGTTAGCTGAAAAAAGTAAGTAATTAAAGTCCTATACTCCGCACGACTTTCTTGTAAACTGACAGTTCGCAAAACAAGCGAGCACTGCCTTACCTATGCTGCCAGCACTCTACTGCTTCGATAACAGTTGATGCACTCGTAAAATGCAATACCCTACTATGAAAATCATACACAAATCAAAAGTGGAAACAAATTTACAAAACTTCTTAACAATATCATACACTAAAACAAGAATAGGTACATTATTATAAAGTGTAAAAGAAATAAATTATTCGCGGCTAATGACGGGCATAAGAAGGTTATGGCTGATCGATACCACGGTGTCAATTTTTGCCGAGTCACATTCTTGCCGCTTGTCTTGCACGAACTATACAGGGGTATGGTACACAGATGAACTATATGGTAACCAACACATGGATGTAAATAAAATTACAACTACATTGAACACTATTAAACCTATATACCACACACGCCGAGTTAGGTAACTTAACCACGTGGTGATGTAGGCAATACAGTTGGCAGACAGGTTTCAAGATTGCGCTCAACCGATATAAATCGATATGAATGGTGGTTTGGGATTGACTGGATCAAGAACGAATACATACAAATATACTTCACAAACTCAAAATCTCCTAACCAACAAACAACCTTCATCTTACAGTGTGATGTCACTTTATTTTAAATCTTGTTCTCTATTCACAAAATTACACGTGATATTACAAGCTACTAGTCGTGCCTGAAAACTACCGAACCCCTCTCACGCAAGTTAGGTTAGAAACTCAACATGGCGCTGCCCACGGTGTTACCTACATCAGCGCATTTCATAATAATAATAATAATAATAATAATAATAATAATAATAATAATAATAATCATGAACATTCAATGAGTATTAAGTTTAAGTGAATTTCGCACTTTCCTGCATTCAGTCAATGTTTGTTGTCTTGTTTTTGCATTTTACAAGGTAGTGACTATGGCACACGTCATTACACACTAAACAGTCATCCGTTGGGTTGTGTAATTTTGTCTATATGCATATTTTGTTGTGGAAGCTATGTATTTAAGCGATTAGAAAAACTGAGAACGCAATATAGGCCTAATTCAACATGCTCGCCATTCCCCAACAACACAGCATATTCAATAGTAAGCAGATCATAACATTGAAAATTCGATCGATCAATCGATCTATCATAGTCGCTACTGCTTGCTATAGCCTATCCATATAGCTACTGATGCTATTGGTTACTTCACGTTCGAGATCACAATTGATTTTTTAAATGTTTGTTCAGTTTTCTTTACAATTTATTCCTGGCATAAAAGACATGCCCTAGATTAATGTTATAAAAACTGAAAAATGTGCTTCTATTAAGGGATAAATACGGTATGTCAATTTTATATGGCAGAACGAATTTCCAGATTTTTTTCTGAATTCCCTGACATTTCCCGGTTTTCCAGTCATTTTTCGAATTCCCTGACATTTCCTGGTTTCCCCGGTTTTCCATACGGGTGGCCACCCTGGTAAAGTAATTTAGAATTAGCTTTGCTGTCTTGCTCTAGTTTATCTGTGAAATCAGTCCAAGCTTTCTGTTTTTCTTCGGCCACAATTTTCTTTACTCGTAGCTTCTGATCTCTGCATTTCTGCTGCAGTTCGTTTACTCTAGATTCATTCCTTTGACTTCCTTTTTGCATTTCTTTGTCTCTGGCTTTCCTGGTTTCATTTTTCGCTTTCACAGCAATCTTCACCTGATCGTTCCACCAAGGAGTTTGTTTTGCCTTCATTTTGCTATTAGTTTTACCGCAAACTTCTACTGCAGCTCCGACAATGCTTTCTTTGAATCTAGTCCACTCGATGTTGCCTTCTTGTAATGCATCTGATGGTAATTTATTGGTCACTTTTTTTGTGTATTCAACTTGTTTCTCTGCCTTCTTTAGCTCCCATGTCTTGATTTTTGGTTTCCTGTATTTCTGAGGTCTATAAATTTCAATGTGCTTTATTGTTGCAAGGAGAAGTCTGTGGTCACTGTCCAGGCTTTCACTTGGTATAACTCTGACATCACATATGGTCTTTCCTGCTTCATTGTCTGATATAAAATAATCTATCAGAGTTTTAGTATCTCCATTCCAACTGTATCTTGTTAGTTTATGACTTAGCTGCTTCTGAAACCAACTGTTGTTTATTCTCAAGCCATTCCTTACACATAGATCTAGAAGATGCTCTCCTTCTGGGTTCCTGTCTCCATAACCATGTGGACCTAGTATATTTTCATATCCAAGCCTGTCTGATCCAACTTGAGCATTTAGATCTCCCATTACTATGATATTTTCCTCTCTTTCTACAGCTTCTTCTAAATCAGTTCAGAATTGTTCTTTTTCCTCTTTGTTACAGCCAGTCTGTGGGGCATATACATGGACTACTGTCAGCACACTCTTGTTAAGAGAGATGTTCAACTTAATAATTCTTTCATTAACATATATTACCTCACTGATGACATCAATGTCCTCTCTTAATATGAAACCTACACCATTTTTGGCTTCTGCCATTCCAATGTAGTTTGTATCCTTTTCTTAGCTTTCTTGTTCCTCTTCCCTTCCACTTTGCCTCACTCAGGCCAAGAATACAGAGGTTCCTCCTTTCCATCATATCTATCAGCTCCTCGCTTTTGCCAGTCAGGGTCAGGATATTTAATGTTCCAATTCTGTGTTTAGGGCTCTTTCTTTTGGGCTTCTTCTCAGAACATCGTACTTGAACATCAGCCTTACGGTCATCATACGTTGCAGATGTTTGAGAAGATGTGTCTATCCGGTATTTTTGCGTTCCAAGGCTCGTTTTGTAGTTGAAAGCAATCGATATAACCCTTCAGTTGACTTGCTAAGCCTAACACTGCTGGGGATTTTCTGTCAGGGGTATTCTCCCTTAGCCTTTGGCAGTCCCCTACCTCACTGCAAGGCAGCAGCTGATGAATTTATATGCCATTTCCTACACAAGGGTCTCATCAAACCTTCTAGGGGAAAACTACTCCACCCGTAGCTATTGGTCTTCCCCTAGTTTGTCGGGTTTAGTGTTGGCCGCCCAGCCCTCGGCCAGACAGTCGCAGGTAGTACCGTCTACTGTCGCATACGGTAGCAGGATCACTCCTGACCCGACAATGTTACATATAAACTTGGAAATTCTGATCTGTATGTAAAACAGGTCTTAATTACAAAGTCTCTTTTATCACAAGCATATTCTCAAAATAAAACACAACAAAATTTTACCTTGAGTGTATGATCTTGACTTCCAGTAAGAACTCTTCCTCCTTCGGAGTCAAGTACAGTGATAGGCTGCTGGTGGGCCTTGGTTGTGTTTAATCGAATGCAACGAATATCCTCTTCCACGCTGTCCTGAGATTTTTTTGTATCCCAGTCTGATATAGAACCAGCGCTGCCTGTACGTACATGAGCTGAAAACAAATAATCCTGACAAGTTCTCCATGAGTCTTCAACTAACAATTTCTATTTTTATCAGTATTCTGGGTTAGCATTTACTTAACACACACTAGACCGCTCTTATTCTCAGGGAAAATAATGAGATAAGGGAACTTTAGACTAAATCACTATGTTTAACCTATTCACCTTGTATTTAAAAGACCACTGAGTTTACTCAGAAACTAGACTTAAATCTTGTGACCTAGGAATTTAAAGCTCTGCCCTGCAGTATGGCATACATCAAAACAAAACCTAACACAGATCCTCACAGTGTAGGAATATTTCCATTTAGCATGCAGAGAATTGTACTCACCAGTAAGCATGCAGAGAATTGTACTCACCAGTACTGATGCCTTGAAAAGAGGATTTGATGTGATAAATTTCAAAACACCCCCTTCAAAATTTGCCCTTATCTTTGCTCCAGCACAACTGAATACAGGGCTTTTGAACTTGCAACATTAAAATGCAGAGGACAAAATATGATTTTACCCCATCCTCATTAATGTCAAACCACCACTGTTTCTAGTGTAATCATTTGTTTTGCATGCCGTAAGAGAAAAGATATGAATATTGATTTTTCACGACCACACTGTAATCGAAACCGACTTTCAACCTATTAGGTCGTGTCATGTACATTTAGTACGTGTTGAAGAGATGTTAAATACAGAACAAAAATGGCTAACCAGACACCAGTGGGATCCGAACCCACAACCTACCGTTTTTCACGTAGGCTGTAGTGCCGGACCTGTAGCTTAGATCCTTTCCAACAGAACAACAAAGGCCTAGGCCACCATAGCTCAATTGGTAGAGCAACCAACGTGAAATCGGGAGGTTGTGGGTTCAGATCCCACTGGTGTCTGGTTGGCCATTTTTGTTCTGTACTTAATCTCTCTTCAACACGTACTAAATGTACATAACACGACCTAATAGTTTGAAAGTCGGTTTCGATTAGAAAAGATATGATCTATAAATATTGGAAACTCTGACAAAGGACAATCAATTCAGACACTTCAGAGTTTCCAGTGAATGAATGAATGAATGAATGAATGAATGAATGAATGAATGAATGAATGAATGAACAAACGATGGGACAGTACTCCCCTGTCACCCACGTTCAGTCACGTTTGACCTTCCTTGCACGTTTTTGTTGTAATTGCATTAAATAACCCGTAATCTCGCAATCCCTTTTGGAAGACGAGCTGTCAACCTTGCTTAGATTACCATTATTATGTGCTCTCTCTGCTTTATTATTTTTTGCTTTCTTCTGATCCATTATCTAAAATACTTTCGAGCAGAATCTAGCGATAGCGAACTGAAACACATGAAACTAAGGGGATGTTGCTACTGATCCTAGGAATCAAGTAAACAAAGTAAACTGGCAGTAATAAACATGACGGTAGGACAGCCACATTTCTTAGCTATCCTTAGACCCTTAAAGATTGAAGGTAGTTGCAGGGGTAACCAAACTACAAGTAGAAATATGGAGATTCAGTGGCCCTGCCTTATCATTCCAGGTGAATGGGTTAACAATATCATGTGTTAAGGAATAAAGTAGCATATAAAATAACAAATTAGTAACATGTAAATTTCACAATTTATCAGAAATAGGTACAGTATAACAACACAGAAATGACACAGAACTAATCACAGAAATTCTAGAATGTAAATATTTAATAAACCGGTAATAAGAGAGGAATTTTATTCCCATATATTTTGTACATTATCTGTTATTCACACATACCGAGCTATTGGCTGTGTTGTTTGCGTCACGCAGCTATCAGCTTGCATTCAGGAGATAGTGGGTTCGAAGCCCACTGTCAGCAGGCCCGAAGATGGTTTTCTGCAATTTCCCATTTTCACATCACGCAAATCCTGGGGCTGTACCTTAATTAAGGCCACGGTCACTTCACTCCCACTCTTAGCCCTTTCCTATCCCATTGCTGCCATAAGATCTATCCTTGACAGTGCGACGTAAATCAAATCGGACAAAAAAAAAACCGCATCAAGAGAATAGGTCTAACTATCCTACCATGAAAGGATAATATTAGCTGAATGACAACAGTTCGGAATTCCTCTTTAGAGCATGATTTTCTATCTCTAGAAGTATTCATTCAAAATATACTTTAGAAATATTTTATTAAAAGTTTAGTGGTGATAATAATAATAGCCCCTCCTACAACTACTTTGCAAAGTTGTAACAATTACATTAGCTATCTGGTCAGGAGTATCACGATACGTATGTAATATGTGTCTTTATCGTCGCTTTCTGGTTCCATCTCGAACAATGCTCTGCTGCGCGATTATGTTACACACTCTCCAGCCTGTATGCTAGCCCAGCTCTAACTGCCTTACCTGGAACTGTCTGCCTGTGGCAGTTATGGCATCTTGTGACACGTATCCGCACCAGATCTGGCTAATTGAACATTCTTGACCTTCAGTCCTTGTACATGTAAAAATTAGAAAAATGAGCTCATCTTGCCACTCACTAGTAGAGAGAGAGAGAGAGAGAGAGAGAGAGAGAGAGAGAGAGAGTGTGTGTATGTCAAGTACTATCCTTCAGGAATCTTTCTGCAAGGGTGAGCCTGACTGCTTTGAATGAACTATTTGTCCCTTTCTGTACTAATTTTTGTACAGCTCTCTGCAATTTCTTCTACTTATTGGAACTAAATTTGAACATATGTGATAACTGTGTGAGGCTATGATGCAGAGCATTAATAATCAGAATTCAACCTGAAACCTTAAATTTGAAACTTAAAATACTGAATCTGAGCAGCAGTGAATGGACTTCCAAGAGTTTGGGCCTGTTTTAGCTATTTCTTTGCTGGGGATTTAAGGCACTGTGACTATATTTTGATTGTAGTGTCTTTTGTTTCTGTTTTCTGGGTGGGAGAGAACTGTAATTTGCCTAGCTCCTTCCTATTTCTTTTTTCTTTATTGATCCAAAGCCAAGTGTAAATGTGGAGGTGTTCACATGATCCTGATAATGACAGCATCATATACTAAAAAACCTAACTTTTACGTTTAACTTAATAATAATAATAATAATAATAATAATAATAATAATAATAATAATAATAATAATTGTTACCGTGGTTTGGTGGATTAGCAGAGGTGAAAGAAGGTGCTGGGGTGAATGGGTCTAACTACTTAGTCAAGAAAGAATTTAAACTGAAATGGAAGGTTATATTTTCTCTAAGCAACAAGTTAACAATTTCTCACTTAGTGAGTTGACATGAGCAATTTAAAAACAAGACAAGAATAATCCAAGATATCAAATCTTTAACACACTTGGGCTACCCGCCCTTAGTTTTACAACTTTTGAGTTTCCAGAACAAAATTTACGGAGGAGCATAAATTTACAAAGGGGCAGAAATCCCCTAGTACCAGGAGCACCAGCTTTGTAATTAACAAATGTCAAGCCTCCTAGAGGCACGTATAAAAGAGCTGACCCGCTCTCAAATTTTCAAGCCTATTAAAGGCAATACCAGACTTTACACTTAATTGCCATCAAAGCACAATTTACAAAATGAAACGGGGGTATCTTGTACCCAACCTACTGGGCCTTAGCAGAGAAGAACAGATTAAGTAAATGGCCCGAAATACAAAAGGAATGGAGGCGTGAATTTGCACTCCCACATTAACTTCTTAAAACCTAAAAGGCACTAGGCCGATGAAACAGGGGCTATTCCCAAACTATGGAGGTGACCCGTATAGGAAAGAAATCTAAAACATTAAGGAAGAAAATCAGTTACTAAAACGAAGTCACCTCAAAACCAAAATGAAGGGGAGCTCGAGAGGGTAAATCACTCTCTATCCCCGAATTACAGTTACAGATTTACTTAAGTTTTTACATAAGCCGGCAGAAAATTACATGTTAATAAAGATAGGTTACATGGTAAAGGTTTCGGACCTTTCCTGCGGGTTAAACTACTGAGCTAGCAAGAAATAAAGATGTTAAACGGCCATTACCTTACTGAAGATCTGCTGCCTGATGAAAGAGGCACCTCCCGCCTCCTGCTACATGTCCGCATACTAGGTTAGATGTTGATCGAGTGGCCAGGAGACATGAAAATCAGCAGTTTTTATACCCTCGGGGAAAGTTCGAAACCTTTCATGAATAAAACAGCCACACCCACTTAATTTATTGGGACGCTTGAAGTTACACACCAAATCGAAGAAGAAACCTGCGATTGGTAGGAAATTAATTACAGAAATTCTGGTTTGGCTAAATTTGAAACTGGCAGAAAGAAAGATAAATATTGCCAACCCACAAATGAATGAACGAAATTTAGCAAAGAACAAACTTATGAATACAAAATTTCTTCAAATAAAGTTCCTTCACTTCGCACCAGGGTGCATGATCATAGTGTTTCGGCAGTGACGTCTATGAGAGAATGTCCAAACTTCTTGATAAATAGTAAACAAAAACAAGTCGAAGTTCACACAGTGACATCTTCAGAAGAAAGGTTTAAGTAGGTCCAGTTTTAAGTTCAGCGTTTCTCCAGTAGAGGAGTTCCAATTGGCGCAAGATTTAAATGTGTGGCGTAGAGGTGTACCACCCGGTATAATAATAATAATAATAATAATAATAATAATAATAATAATAATAATAATAATAATAATAATAATAATAATAATAATAAATATTATGATAATGATTAATATTAATCATGTATGGTTATGTACACAAAACAATACAAAGATTAAATCTACATGAACAGTAAGCACAAACTATTATATACATAATTACAACATATACACATTATAACTATGACAACAATCATGTAATCAAAAGGGTTCACAGAGTTAGATCTAAATTCTCTAGCCATTGTATAGCCTCAGCAGAAGCCACCACAAAGTCCTGGCTGAATCCAGTGAATGTCCTTCCAATGAATTCGGTGACAATATAGTCGATAGTCTGCTTAACTGCACCACAGTCACAGGCTGGAGAAGATCTCATAGCCCATTTAAACATCATTGATCCACATCTCCCGTGGTTAGTACGGGCTCTGTTCAGGGCTACCCATGTCTTGCAGGGCAAATCAAAGCCAGTTAGAAGATTCTTATAATTGAACAATGTCTGCCATTGAGTCGGAGCTATGCTGTTCCACTCTTGTTACCAATCAGTTTTTGGATTGAAATTCCTCCTAACAAGTTCCTGTGCTGTTTGAATAGGAGGGGATCTTGATTTGAGACGGCTGAATCTGACGGTAACATCTTCATGGATGGGGAGATCAGGATTGGTTAATATCTTCTTGTATTCTCTAACCAAGTTATTCAATCTTCTAATTATAGGAGGTTCCATGTGGCTGAGCACTGGCAACCAGAAAAGAGGAGTAGATTTTACTGTGCCACTTATGACACACATTGTTTCATTCAGGACCTTTTTAGCATGGGAGCTGTTGATCCAAACTGAAGAACAGTACTCAGCTGTGGAAAGCACCAGCGCCATAGCCAAAGCTGAACCAATCAATACGGAATATGAAACTTATAAATAATAATAGCTGAAGTACGCAAAGTAGATGCAGAAGCTCCTTTCCTGGTACGATTGTACTCTATTTTGGGCTACTATCGACTTTATCAATGGAGGCGAGATCCATGTACCATTTTAACAACATACCACCCCTCCTACCATACTTATATTTCTGGCAGTATCGGGAATCGAACTCGCGCTCCCGAGGACGGCGGCTAATAGTGCTAACCATTACACTTTGGAGGTGGAATAATAATAATAATAATAATAATAATAATAATAATAATAATAATAATAATAATAATAATAATAATAATAATAATAATAATAACAATAATAATTATCATCATCATCATCAGTATCTGGTCATACATCAATGAAACATTCAACTGCTACTAGTGGCTCTTCTGTGCAACTATGGAACAGGAGTAAACTAAGTACTTGAAACCAAAGTGAGTAGTGCGAGTTTCATCACAGTAGTTTAGTTTAGTTTAGTTTATTGCCTTTCTTATATGGTGGGGCTCAGGCTATGAAGCCTGCTATTATGCCAAACCTACAACACCTTTATACAATTTACAGAATAATGTACATAAAATCATTTTTACATATATTTCTAAAAATCACTAAAATTAATTTACTTAACCTCTGTAATTTTGTATACTTATTGATAATTAAGAGCTAATTATTAAATTTTTACGTTACTGAAATCTACTTTTTACATATTTGAGTACCACATTAAACATTTCCTTTTAAATAGCCTCGGATTGCCTATACTTCTAATTTCAGCTGGGATTGAGTTCCAGGAACGTATGGGAACAGGAATGAATGAGTTGTTGTACGAGTTACTGTGGTGAATGGGAATGGACAAGAAGGAATGTGTGGATGACCTTGAGGGAGCTCTATCAGAAGGGGAGAGGTATTTAAAGTCTGTTCTAAGATATTAAAAGAAATAAGTTTCATAATGATAGATCCGTATTGAACTGTGATTACAATAGAGTAAAATAATATATTATTATTGGTCCACCTTTTCAATACAAAATGAAAATTACATAGGGACTAGTTTCGACCAAGTAATAGGTCATCATCAGCCTGAAGTAAATTAAAGCGTAAAAATCGAAGAAAACATAAACAATGTAAACACAAGTACAGTCTTTTTAAAGGTACATACCATGTGGGAAGTTGAGTAGAGATATATTAAAAATAATAACTCTTCCAATTGACAACAGCTAAGAAGAAGCCAGCATTCAACCTACTATTCTTCTTTATTACATCATTTAGTGCACAGTGGTCTTTTATAATATACGGCACACCGAACTTTACATAACTTCCGCTCAGTGCTTCGTCAATTGGAAGAGTTATTATTTTTAATATATCTCTACTCAACTTCCCACATGGTATGTACCTTTAAAAAGACTGTACTGTCCGCACACTTTATCTTGATGCATTTGTGTACGGGGTGAGGAGTAAGGAGGGAGCTGTCCCGGTATCGATAGTGCTGCCTGGTGCTGCCAACTGAATGAAAATGAAATCTGAATTGAATCGAGAAGATGATCGATCGATATGACATTTCTAAACCGTTATCATCTTAAGCCAACAACTATGTCACATACACATTATATAACATTATAAAACATATCTCTCGATGCGAATCTTGTTCCTAGCATGAATTCTATACTTTGACTTTGATGTGTAAACAACAACAGTACCAGTACGTAAAGTTTACGCCAGATGTCGCACAACGATGCTTAAGCGATTCATAGTTTGTGTTTCAGAGGTTGCCAGTATGAATCTCGAAGATCGCCGAGGTCGACCGATTCAGCACTAGGTTGTAAATGCACCAAGATAAAGTGTGCGGATAGTACTTGTGTTTACATTGTTTATGTTTTCTTCGATTTTTACGCTTTAATTTACTTCAGGCTGATGATGACCTATTACTAGGTCGAAACTAGTCCCTATGTAATTTTCATTTTGTATTGAAAAGGTGGACCAATAATAATATATTATTTTACTCTATTGTTCTAAGATAGTCTGGTTTACTTGTTTGCAGTATACCGTGGAGAAGGGAAACAGCGTGGTATTTACGTCGTTCAGTCAATCTTAGCCACGACAGCTGAGAGAGGAAAGGGCTAATATGAGTTTGGATTGGGATATTTAATACGAATCAAGCACAAGCATTGTAGGCTCGCTGTAGTCGACATGCTGTTATGAACTACATCTCCGTTGTCAAATATTGGAAATATTAGACTCTGTACTAATAATTTTCTTGTGTTTCTTGGAAGGAAGTCCCTCATCCTTTTTGCAGAATGTAATGAGTAGAATACTCTTTGACAAATTTTTGTGACATGTTCCGACCAACTTAAATATTTATCGAATACTAATCAAAGGTTCTTTACATGATTGCTAAATGTTACTGGTATTCCACTGATCATAACACTGGGTATAGATGTGTTTTGTATTTTAGCATGAGATTTATGCGTGCCAATTATGATGGCCTGTGATTTTGATGGGTTCACTTTCAGGCCATTTCTGCTAGTCCAGTCATTAACATTTGCTAGGTCTGCGTTTAACTTAGTGATTGAATTGTTTAAGTCATTAGGCTTTGTGTGAATATATAATTGAATATCATCTGCATACAGGTGATATTTACAATTGGTCAGCGTCTCAGATAAGTCGTTCATGTACAATGAGAACAGAAGTGGTGACAATACTCCTCCCTGAGCCACACCCATCTCAATGGTTTGCTACGAAGATGTATCGTTTCCCACTGATACACGCTGCTGACGATCACTAAGATAGGACTGTACCCAGGTTAGAATGCTGTAAGAAAATGTCAGCGCCTTAAGTTTAGCGAGTAATATGTCTCTATCTACACAGTCGAAGGCTTTGCTTAAGTCCCAGAGAACAAGTATAGTCATTTGTCCTTCATCTATCGCTAGTTGCATGTCATTTGTCACTTTAACTAATGCAGTGGCAGTACTGAGGTTTTGTCTGAATCCCGATTGATATTTGTCTAGTAAGTTGTACTCTATAAGATATTCAGTCATTTGCTTATGTACTATTTTCTCCAACAATTTTCCTAATATAGGAGGGATACTGACAGGACGATAATCTTCGGGACTGTTGGGGTTGTTATTTTTAGGGAAAGGTCGGATTATTGCATGTTTCCAATTCGAAGGAAAGAGTCCAGTAGAACATTTTTTTACAAGTTGCTTTACATTGCACTGACACAGATAGGTCTTATGGTGACCATGGAATAGGAAAGGACTAGGAGTGGGAAGGAAGCAACTGTGGTCTTAACTGAGATACAGCCCCAGTATTTGCCTGGTGTGAAAATGGGAAGCCACGGAAAATCATCTTTAGGACTTCCGAC
Source organism: Anabrus simplex (assembly GCF_040414725.1). Classification (NCBI taxonomy): domain Eukaryota; kingdom Metazoa; phylum Arthropoda; class Insecta; order Orthoptera; family Tettigoniidae; genus Anabrus; species Anabrus simplex. Next base: position 336,371,176 of record NC_090270.1, read on the forward strand.
AGTGGGGTTCGAACCCACCATCTCCAGAATCCAGGCACACAGCTGCGTGCCCCTAATCGCCCGGCCACATTCCTCTTTAGAAATGTCTGTATAAATGCAATGATACAAGTACCAAGCACTAGTAAGAGGAAGACGGGAAAAACTATCTTATGCTGCTTATGAAGACAACTTCATGCCATATAACTAGACCTGGGATTTTAAGGCAAATGCCTATTTCGTTCCTTACGAGATAACATGATTTTTTAAAAACATGTTGACGTTTCATGACAAATCCCGTACAATTAATGTAGTTTTATAGTGCCCTAAAATGCCTATTTAGACCTTTAGAGCCTATTTTACTATTTTAGTGCCTAAAATTGCCTATTTTCTACATTTAAAATTCAACTTATGTAATTTTTACAATCACACAATGGACATCTCTGGAACGAGCAGAAAAACAGAGGGTGGGTTTTTCACAGAAATGTGCTCTTCCCAGACAACTGTCACCAAAGGAATACTAAGTGAAGTTTGGAGGTGGAGGATTAGCTCAGAAGAACAACGGAGCAGGTAGTAAAGGACGTACTGTGTCGAGTGACGGGGTGAGGGGGAGGATTATCTAGGAAGAACAATGAGCAGGTAGTAAGAAGGGACATACTGTGTCAAGTCGCCAGTGAAAGAACACCTTTTTAAGTACATATAGTTCATCATGCCTAAAACAAAATCATCTAAGAGTGCGCTTATACAACAATGGCTTGTACAATTTCCACGCATGACTTTTGTTGGAAAGATTATTTTCTGCCAGTACTGCAATAAACAGGTATGTGCATATATCTGAAATTTCATATTAATCTTAAAGGAAGGTTTTGATATTGGCTCCTCTAATTAATTGTAGAGACTTAGTCCAGGCGACCTGGGTTCGATTTTCAGTACCGGCAGTAATTTAGAAATCTATGAGGTCTGGAACTGTGTTGACCCAGCATCGTGAGGACAATTGAGAAGCTACAGTGGGCAGGGGTCACGGAGGCAAGGCAATACGGCTGAGGGATGTATCGTGCTGACCACATGCCACCCAATATCTGCAGGCCATGAGCTGGGCAGCAACCGTTATTGAAAGCCAAGGCCCTTCGGGGACTGTAGTGTTCTTGTTCTTAATTATAGAGTAATAATGGCTTAATTTAAATAGTTCAAAATTACAAATTTTATTCAATGCCTCACCTTTTCTATTCCTCATCTTAGTCTCTAATTGACATCACTTTAATGTGTTTTAGATTTCACACGAGAAAAAATGCCACCTTCAGCAGCATGCAGATACTGCCAGTCACAAAGTGAAAGCAGCCATGAACAGTAATATTAGACAGACTCTGCTCACACAAACTATATCTCCTACAACCCATAACGGTTTCTATGCTGATATGTGTAGAGCCCTAGTTGCACCAAATATCCCCTGGAATACTGTGCATAATCTGGTTTTAAGAGATTTTTTTTTACAAAAATACACCAAGCAGCACATCCCATCAGCATCTACATTAAAGAAAAACTACTTAGATATTTGTTACAATGAGGTCATTTTGTCAATCAGGGAGGATATTGTTGAGTCTTGCATATGGTTGTGTGTGGACGAAACCACCGACTCTGTGGGCAGGTACATTGCTAACCTTATAGTAGGAAAACTGGAACCCAATCAGGCATCTACCGCTCACCTTCTTTGCTCTAAACAGCTTGAGAAAGTCAATAGTCTAAGCATTGCATACCAAGGGGTTGCAACTGTTGTATCCTGGGAGTGTAGATGATTCTAAAGTCCTTCTCCTTGTCCCCGATGCGGCTTCCTACATGATTGCCACTGCACCTCTCCTCTTTGAAATCATTTCGGAAACGGCTAGGAAAGCAACAGATAGGGAATCTGCCACCTGGGCGACTGCCCTAAATGCAGATCAGTATTGATTGAAAACTTTCTATCCTTCTTTTATTCATGGTACTTGCATGGCGCATGCATTGCACAGACTCGCAGAAACAGTTAGGGCCGAGTTTCCTGCAGTAAATACTTTCATTTCAACAATGAAGAAAATGTTCTGTAAGGCTCCATCAAGAATAGCCATCTTTCGAGAGAAACTCCCCTCTATACCCTTCCACCACAGCCAATCATCACCCGTTGGGGTTCCTGGATGGAACCTGCCCTGTATTATGCAGAACATCTTGAGGAAATCATGACTGTGATAGACAATTTGACTTTAACAGACAACTCTGCATGTGTGTCGTCTGTCAAAGAGCTGTTAAATGATTGTTCCAGTATTCAGAGAGACATGAGTATATTCAGGCAATTTTTTCATTTCTTCCAGTCACCATTACAAATACGATGGAAAAAAAGAAATAGTCTCAAACAGCAATTTTCTGTAATCGAGGAAACTGAGAATAACAGACAAATGCTAGGGTTAAGGTAGGGGATAAAATAAGAGACAAGTGGTCTAATGTACTGCAGAAGAACCCAGGTTATTCAGTGCTGAAAAGGGTACTGTGACCGTGAGGCCATCGATGAGTGAACAGGTGTTTGTGCGGCTTGTGTTCGCTTGTCGGCGAGATGGGGTGCGCGCAACCTTGGACAAGGGCGAGAACGAGTTTTTTTGTGCGGAGAGCGGCCGGCTGGCTAACGGAATAAAAATAAAAAATGAAGGTTGGCGAGTGAAAGAAGGAGGCCAGCGCGTGTCACCTGTAATTGCGAGGAACGATATGAATGAAATATTTGTAATATCTTTGGTGGCGACGTGCATAATTACGGAAGGCTCAAGGATTAAATCAAAATAAACTGGATAAAAAAAATAGCACATTTAGGGGATATAAATTAAAAAACTGAAATTTTGAAATAATTTACACGACCTTGTGGCTGAAATGGTGATGAAGTGTAGATTCGTACAGTAGAAGAATTTAGTGTCTAAATTGACTTTACTTCCGTGCATGTGCACCAGACATGATATTTAAGTCATGTGATACGAATACTCATTCTCACACACTGGCGTGTTCCTGGACTATCACCTTCAGTCGCTCAGCGTGGAACGTCGTGAATACTGGCTTCACTCCTGTGCTCTACACGTCTGAAAATTGGATACAATTTAGAACAGTGCTGTGATCAGACGTCGAATGTGCAGATATTAATCCCTTAAGTACGTGTCATTTCCAAAATACAGTTACGTGTGTGTTTGGAGCCTACTCTAAAGCATTTTGTGTAAGTTTCAGCTTTCTTACGAGTGGACGCGGAAGACGTGGACGTGAATATTTCCAGAAGAGGACGGAATCTCACATCATGGATTACCAGTGCTTCACCATGAAGTTCTAAACTAGCGACCATCGTCAGCGGCGTCGGGATGCAGATTCTTTCATCCTGGCATGGCTGATTGAGAACCCAGACTTCCAGACATGAAGATTTCTCTATAAGTTAAGTCGATTACGTCTCATTTATATCTGTTCTATGTAGTTTTGTTCTATTCTTTCTTTCTTCTTAGTAAGCTATTTTGACACATTTTATGGTTGTTATTTGCTGGAATACGTCGTAAAACTGACACATGTGATTACTTAATGACCATGTGGCCATGAATTTGACAGTGAGGGTTCTGATAGAGTTATCCATGTGTTATCGACACCATCTTTGCTTATTGAGTAAATTTCGTCACGAATATGAATTAATTTATGTCCGATGGATTTAATGGTAGGATATTTCGTTCACATTTTCTATATTTTCCTTGTAATGGAACTTCTACTTGTACCTCGTGTCTGAGACAACGTGTCATCGGGATATTGAGTCCGAATTCTATGTACGAATTTAATGTGAACATGTGCATTGGGAGCATGTGATAATTAGTTGGAGTAATTAATCATCGAGACACTTTTAAGTGGATATTATGTATTTGTAGGACGTTGGTAGGTCCTGATATTTCATGACTACACATATTTGAGATTAGGATGCGACAAGTTAGGGTCGTCATTGTGGTACACTGTACGTGTAGAGTATATGGAATAATTGTGCATGGCACAAATCTTCGTGAAACTGAGCTTTTCACATGTTAATGGATTATTCGCGATAAATGCAGTGTAGTCTAATGTTAGTGTCTTCAGATGAAGAAAATGAAAGTCCATGTTAATCGATGTACTTTTTAATTCGTGGGAATATCCCAAATTTTCTCAAGTAATCCAGTCATTTCAAGCTCAAGGTACAGATGAATGTTCGAGAAGGCCTTAGGTCTGAAGAACAGGTCTTCGACGAAATATCTAAATAATATCTGATTCGTGACTATGTCAGCTCATTCGTTGATGCAATTTTTCGCTCTCATGTGATAACTCAATCTTGCTGTAACTCAATAAATTCGTTAACAGGAGAGTAATACGGTTGATCGACACTCGTCGACGTGTACATAGTGTAGATATTTTCTTCTTGGTACTTACAGTCTTCTTGACAATTTCCGTAGTTAGCTGTAGAAGTAGTAATTTGTTAGTATTTAGAGGATTATTTTTTTATGTGTTCTGTTCTGAAATATGTGACACTGATATTATCGATTGATAGTGGACAGGATTTCCACATGGATGGTATTCTCCCCATTTACTTACGTTTGCAAGCCCAGGAGGCGTTTTATTTTGTTTAATTGTTGGTCAAATACTTAACGTTCAGTATAATTCTCACGGAAAGAGATGTGAGATGACGTGAACAGGTATATCCGACATCTCGGATTAACTTAGAGAAAACCAAGGCAAATTCAAATTTTCATTTTATAATTACAAAATTGTTAGATAACGACTGTAAATTTTATTTTTTGCTATGAGTGTTAACTTTTTGAATCTTGGATATTTCTTTATTATACTCGTTCTTACAATTACTGCATTTTTTCCAGATTATCGATGAAGGCTTGGCCCAGACCTCATTTTTTCTGAATGAAAATTTTTAATTCAACTTTAAACAAATAACTTAATAACTTTAAAGACGATAAAAAAAATTTTTTCACAATGTAAATACTCTGTTAGAATGTTAGGGAAATAACTGTCGTGTACCATCCCATTTGTTTGTGCCTAGGTTTGTTACATCAAGAGCCATATTAAATTCCATAACGTAACGATCATAATCATAATCACAGATTTCAGGATGGCCAATACTGCATTTAATTAAATAAAAGTGTCACATTTGTTCTATACTTGGAACGTGCTTATTTGATGAACCCTATGATAAAATCCTGCCACATTCATTTATTTTATAAGCCTACAGCCACCGAACTGAGCACCCCTGGGGTGTCTCGTGTTCGCAGACTGACTATGACGGGCACATCTTAGTGGCTCGTCCCTTCCGTGGGGCTCGATTTGTGGCTTAAAAAGGTGGCTTAATCCATCGTGGAATTTGATTAATTGCTTCTCCACGTGGTTTAAATTGACTTGATTAAATTATTAATTATTCAAGGTTCGGCAGGTTCATTTCAGATTTAATGCCATCCCAGTTAGGTAGAATTCTAACAGAGTACGCGGAATTTTCAGAATATTTTACTTATGATGATGTGTTTCACATGGAAAAATGAGGGTTAGGAATTTTCTTCATGAAACTTGAATTTGCCTTATCACAATCAACATGTCTGGGGGAAAGTTTCTGCATTTCGGCGTTTGCTGACACAGGTCACTTTATGAATAATCGAATGGATCTCGAGGAGATTAGGAAGTTATTAGAAACTATGACAGAGGAGAGCAGGAGAGCACAGGAAGAGAGTAGGAAAATACAGGACGAGAATAAAGAGGAATTTAGGAAGATGCAGGAAGAGAATAAAGGGGAACTCAGAAAAATGCAGGAAGAGAGTAGGAGAGCACAGGAAGAGTGTAGGAGAGCACGGGAAGAGAATAAAGAGAAACTCAGAAAAATACAGGGAATACAGGAAGATAGTAATGAACGATTGAGTCAAAAAATGAACATTATGGGTGCTGCGATACAGGAAGAGGCGAAAAAGGGTCGTGACGAACTATATGCAAAGCTGGAGGAAACTAGTTGTCGGATTGACAATATCGTGTTAGAGTGCAGGGAAAATCAGAAAAAAACCCTGGAACAAGTTGTTACTTTGACAAGCCAGATTAAAGAGGATAATAAGGTTATCACCGGGAAGGTCACCGCTCTTCAGAGTGACGTAGTCCTAGTAAGAAATAACATTGAATCCGTGAGGAAGGAGATAGATGTTATAAAGGTAGAGATTTCTACGGCACAAGAAGAGATGTCAGAACAAGTGAAAAATCTTAGAGGAGAGGTCACAGAAGACTTAAAGAAAATAAAAGAGAAGGTCGACGATGATCTCCGTTCCGTAAAGGACAGTATCTCAGTCAACCAAATGGAGATACAAGATATTTCACTCCAGTTCGATGATATCAAGAGCATGATTGACAAGGACAAGTCGGAAATACTCGAACAAATTATTAATCTTGCCGGAGATGTCAAGTCCGGGAAACAGAAGATGGAGGAAAATATGGACGCCCTCCAAAAATTAGAAAAAGAAGTAGGATTCTTGAAGTTGCAGGATAGGAGCACTAGAGTCTTAGTGACATCATTAATGGACCGACAGAGTAATGTCGAAGAGGTCGTACAGGCTAAATCTACTGTAACAGAAGGAATATCGCCCGTAGCTGAATCGTCTCAGAATATTACCCACATTGAACAACCCACAGTAAATCTCAGTACTACACCGGCACAAAGTGTACCTCAAATCATTAATTTTATCCGAATGAGCGAGGACAGGCCTAGAAAATTCAACAACTTAAACGGGGTCACACCTAAAAATTTCATTAGGGACCTTGATGAATATATTCGTGAACAGAAGATCCCTACTGAAAAACATCTGCGAACAGCGGAGAAATTTTTAGAGGGAGACGTGCTCAACTGGTACCATGCTTTCCGTTATACGTTTGAAGACTATGAAGGTTTCAAGCGCTTATTCCTACAGAGATACTGGGGAGCGGATCTGCAACAAGCACTACGGTTGGATTTGTATTCACGAAAATATTCCATAGATGGGCAGACGCAGTACGCTAATTACTTCTGTAATCAAGTACGACGAATGAAAGACCTCGACACTCCACCATCTGAAAATGAGTTGGTTCAAGCGATAACAAAGCAGTTTCCTGTGGAAGTACAGCGTTTACTCATTGCTGCCAATGTTCAGACCGCCGTGCAGGCTGAGGCCATCCTCAGACAGCTCGACCACACCATGAATGTCTCAACAGTACCGAAAACTCAAAGAAGTAATACTTACCAGGTCAACGTAATAGACACTCCGAAAAACCGGAATTCGACCCCAACGCCTGAAAATGGAAGTCAGAGCGGACATAAAGAGTACAAAAACTATCCCAGAGCGTACGACCGTCGATGGGAAGAGAGAAGAACGAGACCCAGAGAGGACAGGATGGAAGATCCGAAGAATGTCCGAAGAAGGGGAAATTACAGGACACGGGACCGACCACAGGACTACAGACGGAATAGGCCCTATGATAGACCTAGATATTATTCGAATCGTAACTACCAGAATTTCAGAGACGAGATGGAGAACCGTCATCGAGAAAGCATGAGGTACATTGAAGAATTAAGGAAGGAAACTGAAAAAGGCTCAAAATGGAAGGACGCCATTCATAATCAAGACACCGATCCAGATGTGATGGGAGCCGAGAGCCCACAGTTCCAGCGACACCGGAATTCACCTCAGGACGATAGATTAAATCCTTCGGCACCACAATATCAACCTGAAAATCAGGGTGCCAGAAGAAAGACTCCAATGTGAAGATATCGAACTATTACTCTCCTATGAACAGTTATATTCAATGCCTCGAACCTAAGACTCTACCGTAAAGCAGAAGAGTGAAGAAAGAAAAAAAGAAAAGACCCAGGTCGGCTGTCGAAGAAATACCAGTTTGTGTCGTGCAGAATGATTACCGTTCAGACAACTGATAGATGCTTGGAAATTATTAATACCATGAAAATTAAACAGTGAAGTAGACAACATACGGACCACATTTTAAGGAATGAACATGATCTAAAAATTTTTAACCTTGTTTAAAAATTTTTGTCCCAGTAAGAGGTGGATGTGACCGTGAGGCCATCGATGAGTGAACAGGTGTTTGTGCGGCTTGTGTTCGCTTGTCGGCGAGATGGGGTGCGCGCGACCTTGGACAAGGGCGAGAACGAGTTTTTTTGTGCGGAGAGCGGCCGGCTGGCTAACGGAATAAAAATAAAAAAATGAAGGTTGGCGAGTGAAAGAAGGAGGCCAGCGCGTGTCACCTGTAATTGCGAGGAACGATATGAATGAAATATTTGTAATATCTTTGGTGGCGACGTGCATAATTACGGAAGGCTCAAGGATTAAATCAAAATAAACTGGATAAAAAAATAGCACATTTAGGGGATATAAATTAAAAAACTGAAATTTTGAAATAATTTACACGACCTTGTGGCTGAAATGGTGATGAAGTGTAGATTCGTACAGTAGAAGAATTTAGTGTCTAAATTGACTTTACTTCCGTGCATGTGCACCAGACATGATATTTAAGTCATGTGATACGAATACTCATTCTCACACACTGGCGTGTTCCTGGACTATCACCTTCAGTCGCTCAGCGTGGAACGTCGTGAATACTGGCTTCACTCCTGTGCTCTACACGTCTGAAAATTGGATACAATTTAGAACAGTGCTGTGATCAGACGTCGAATGTGCAGATATTAATCCCTTAAGTACGTGTCATTTCCAAAATACAGTTACGTGTGTGTTTGGAGCCTACTCTAAAGCATTTTGTGTAAGTTTCAGCTTTCTTACGAGTGGACGCGGAAGACGTGGACGTGAATATTTCCAGAAGAGGACGGAATCTCACATCATGGATTACCAGTGCTTCACCATGAAGTTCTAAACTAGCGACCATCGTCAGCGGCGTCGGGATGCAGATTCTTTCATCCTGGCATGGCTGATTGAGAACCCAGACTTCCAGACATGAAGATTTCTCTATAAGTTAAGTCGATTACGTCTCATTTATATCTGTTCTATGTAGTTTTGTTCTATTCTTTCTTTCTTCTTAGTAAGCTATTTTGACACATTTTATGGTTGTTATTTGCTGGAATACGTCGTAAAACTGACACATGTGATTACTTAATGACCATGTGGCCATGAATTTGACAGTGAGGGTTCTGATAGAGTTATCCATGTGTTATCGACACCATCTTTGCTTATTGAGTAAATTTCGTCACGAATATGAATTAATTTATGTCCGATGGATTTAATGGTAGGATATTTCGTTCACATTTTCTATATTTTCCTTGTAATGGAACTTCTACTTGTACCTCGTGTCTGAGACAACGTGTCATCGGGATATTGAGTCCGAATTCTATGTACGAATTTAATGTGAACATGTGCATTGGGAGCATGTGATAATTAGTTGGAGTAATTAATCATCGAGACACTTTTAAGTGGATATTATGTATTTGTAGGACGTTGGTAGGTCCTGATATTTCATGACTACACATATTTGAGATTAGGATGCGACAAGTTAGGGTCGTCATTGTGGTACACTGTACGTGTAGAGTATATGGAATAATTGTGCATGGCACAAATCTTCGTGAAACTGAGCTTTTCACATGTTAATGGATTATTCGCGATAAATGCAGTGTAGTCTAATGTTAGTGTCTTCAGATGAAGAAAATGAAAGTCCATGTTAATCGATGTACTTTTTAATTCGTGGGAATATCCCAAATTTTCTCAAGTAATCCAGTCATTTCAAGCTCAAGGTACAGATGAATGTTCGAGAAGGCCTTAGGTCTGAAGAACAGGTCTTCGACGAAATATCTAAATAATATCTGATTCGTGACTGTCAGCTCATTCGTTGATGCAATTTTTCGCTCTCATGTGATAACTCAATCTTGCTGTAACTCAATAAATTCGTTAACAGGAGAGTAATACGGTTGATCGACACTCGTCGACGTGTACATAGTGTAGATATTTTCTTCTTGGTACTTACAGTCTTCTTGACAATTTCCGTAGTTAGCTGTAGAAGTAGTAATTTGTTAGTATTTAGAGGATTATTTTTTTATGTGTTCTGTTCTGAAATATGTGACACTGATATTATCGATTGATAGTGGACAGGATTTCCACATGGATGGTATTCTCCCCATTTACTTACGTTTGCAAGCCCAGGAGGCGTTTTATTTTGTTTAATTGTTGGTCAAATACTTAACGTTCAGTATAATTCTCACGGAAAGAGATGTGAGATGACGTGAACAGGTATATCCGACATCTCGGATTAACTTAGAGAAAACCAAGGCAAATTCAAATTTTCATTTTATAATTACAAAATTGTTAGATAACGACTGTAAATTTTATTTTTTGCTATGAGTGTTAACTTTTGAATCTTGGATATTTCTTTATTATACTCGTTCTTACAATTACTGCATTTTTTCCAGATTATCGATGAAGGCTTGGCCCAGACCTCATTTTTTCTGAATGAAAATTTTTAATTCAACTTTAAACAAATAACTTAATAACTTTAAAGACGATAAAAAAAATTTTTTCACAATGTAAATACTCTGTTAGAATGTTAGGGAAATAACTGTCGTGTACCATCCCATTTGTTTGTGCCTAGGTTTGTTACATCAAGAGCCATATTAAATTCCATAACGTAACGATCATAATCATAATCACAGATTTCAGGATGGCCAATACTGCATTTAATTAAATAAAAGTGTCACATTTGTTCTATACTTGGAACGTGCTTATTTGATGAACCCTATGATAAAATCCTGCCACATTCATTTATTTTATAAGCCTACAGCAACCGAACTGAGCACCCCTGGGGTGTCTCGTGTTCGCAGACTGACTATGACGGGCACATCTTAGTGGCTCGTCCCTTCCGTGGGGCTCGATTTGTGGCTTAAAAAGGTGGCTTAATCCATCGTGGAATTTGATTAATTGCTTCTCCACGTGGTTTAAATTGACTTGATTAAATTATTAATTATTCAAGGTTCGGCAGGTTCATTTCAGATTTAATGCCATCCCAGTTAGGTAGAATTCTAACAGAGTACGCGGAATTTTCAGAATATTTTACTTATGATGATGTGTTTCACATGGAAAAATGAGGGTTAGGAATTTTCTTCATGAAACTTGAATTTGCCTTATCACAATCAACATGTCTGGGGGAAAGTTTCTGCATTTCGGCGTTTGCTGACACAGGTCACTTTATGAATAATCGAATGGATCTCGAGGAGATTAGGAAGTTATTAGAAACTATGACAGAGGAGAGCAGGAGAGCACAGGAAGAGAGTAGGAAAATACAGGACGAGAATAAAGAGGAATTTAGGAAGATGCAGGAAGAGAATAAAGGGGAACTCAGAAAAATGCAGGAAGAGAGTAGGAGAGCACAGGAAGAGTGTAGGAGAGCACGGGAAGAGAATAAAGAGGAACTCAGAAAAATACAGGGAATACAGGAAGATAGTAATGAACGATTGAGTCAAAAAATGAACATTATGGGTGCTGCGATACAGGAAGAGGCGAAAAAGGGTCGTGACGAACTATATGCAAAGCTGGAGGAAACTAGTTGTCGGATTGACAATATCGTGTTAGAGTGCAGGGAAAATCAGAAAAAAACCCTGGAACAAGTTGTTACTTTGACAAGCCAGATTAAAGAGGATAATAAGGTTATCACCGGGAAGGTCACCGCTCTTCAGAGTGACGTAGTCCTAGTAAGAAATAACATTGAATCCGTGAGGAAGGAGATAGATGTTATAAAGGTAGAGATTTCTACGGCACAAGAAGAGATGTCAGAACAAGTGAAAAATCTTAGAGGAGAGGTCACAGAAGACTTAAAGAAAATAAAAGAGAAGGTCGACGATGATCTCCGTTCCGTAAAGGACAGTATCTCAGTCAACCAAATGGAGATACAAGATATTTCACTCCAGTTCGATGATATCAAGAGCATGATTGACAAGGACAAGTCGGAAATACTCGAACAAATTATTAATCTTGCCGGAGATGTCAAGTCCGGGAAACAGAAGATGGAGGAAAATATGGACGCCCTCCAAAAATTAGAAAAAGAAGTAGGATTCTTGAAGTTGCAGGATAGGAGCACTAGAGTCTTAGTGACATCATTAATGGACCGACAGAGTAATGTCGAAGAGGTCGTACAGGCTAAATCTACTGTAACAGAAGGAATATCGCCCGTAGCTGAATCGTCTCAGAATATTACCCACATTGAACAACCCACAGTAAATCTCAGTACTACACCGGCACAAAGTGTACCTCAAATCATTAATTTTATCCGAATGAGCGAGGACAGGCCTAGAAAATTCAACAACTTAAACGGGGTCACACCTAAAAATTTCATTAGGGACCTTGATGAATATATTCGTGAACAGAAGATCCCTACTGAAAAACATCTGCGAACAGCGGAGAAATTTTTAGAGGGAGACGTGCTCAACTGGTACCATGCTTTCCGTTATACGTTTGAAGACTATGAAGGTTTCAAGCGCTTATTCCTACAGAGATACTGGGGAGCGGATCTGCAACAAGCACTACGGTTGGATTTGTATTCACGAAAATATTCCATAGATGGGCAGACGCAGTACGCTAATTACTTCTGTAATCAAGTACGACGAATGAAAGACCTCGACACTCCACCATCTGAAAATGAGTTGGTTCAAGCGATAACAAAGCAGTTTCCTGTGGAAGTACAGCGTTTACTCATTGCTGCCAATGTTCAGACCGCCGTGCAGGCTGAGGCCATCCTCAGACAGCTCGACCACACCATGAATGTCTCAACAGTACCGAAAACTCAAAGAAGTAATACTTACCAGGTCAACGTAATAGACACTCCGAAAAACCGGAATTCGACCCCAACGCCTGAAAATGGAAGTCAGAGCGGACATAAAGAGTACAAAAACTATCCCAGAGCGTACGACCGTCGATGGGAAGAGAGAAGAACGAGACCCAGAGAGGACAGGATGGAAGATCCGAAGAATGTCCGAAGAAGGGGAAATTACAGGACACGGGACCGACCACAGGACTACAGACGGAATAGGCCCTATGATAGACCTAGATATTATTCGAATCGTAACTACCAGAATTTCAGAGACGAGATGGAGAACCGTCATCGAGAAAGCATGAGGTACATTGAAGAATTAAGGAAGGAAACTGAAAAAGGCTCAAAATGGAAGGACGCCATTCATAATCAAGACACCGATCCAGATGTGATGGGAGCCGAGAGCCCACAGTTCCAGCGACACCGGAATTCACCTCAGGACGATAGATTAAATCCTTCGGCACCACAATATCAACCTGAAAATCAGGGTGCCAGAAGAAAGACTCCAATGTGAAGATATCGAACTATTACTCTCCTATGAACAGTTATATTCAATGCCTCGAACCTAAGACTCTACCGTAAAGCAGAAGAGTGAAGAAAGAAAAAAAGAAAAGACCCAGGTCGGCTGTCGAAGAAATACCAGTTTGTGTCGTGCAGAATGATTACCGTTCAGACAACTGATAGATGCTTGGAAATTATTAATACCATGAAAATTAAACAGTGAAGTAGACAACATACGGACCACATTTTAAGGAATGAACATGATCTAAAAATTTTTAACCTTGTTTAAAAATTTTTGTCCCAGTAAGAGGTGGATGTGACCGTGAGGCCATCGATGAGTGAACAGGTGTTTGTGCGGCTTGTGTTCGCTTGTCGGCGAGATGGGGTGCGCGCGACCTTGGACAAGGGCGAGAACGAGTTTTTTTGTGCGGAGAGCGGCCGGCTGGCTAACGGAATAAAAATAAAAAAATGAAGGTTGGCGAGTGAAAGAAGGAGGCCAGCGCGTGTCACCTGTAATTGCGAGGAACGATATGAATGAAATATTTGTAATATCTTTGGTGGCGACGTGCATAATTACGGAAGGCTCAAGGATTAAATCAAAATAAACTGGATAAAAAAATAGCACATTTAGGGGATATAAATTAAAAAACTGAAATTTTGAAATAATTTACACGACCTTGTGGCTGAAATGGTGATGAAGTGTAGATTCGTACAGTAGAAGAATTTAGTGTCTAAATTGACTTTACTTCCGTGCATGTGCACCAGACATGATATTTAAGTCATGTGATACGAATACTCATTCTCACACACTGGCGTGTTCCTGGACTATCACCTTCAGTCGCTCAGCGTGGAACGTCGTGAATACTGGCTTCACTCCTGTGCTCTACACGTCTGAAAATTGGATACAATTTAGAACAGTGCTGTGATCAGACGTCGAATGTGCAGATATTAATCCCTTAAGTACGTGTCATTTCCAAAATACAGTTACGTGTGTGTTTGGAGCCTACTCTAAAGCATTTTGTGTAAGTTTCAGCTTTCTTACGAGTGGACGCGGAAGACGTGGACGTGAATATTTCCAGAAGAGGACGGAATCTCACATCATGGATTACCAGTGCTTCACCATGAAGTTCTAAACTAGCGACCATCGTCAGCGGCGTCGGGATGCAGATTCTTTCATCCTGGCATGGCTGATTGAGAACCCAGACTTCCAGACATGAAGATTTCTCTATAAGTTAAGTCGATTACGTCTCATTTATATCTGTTCTATGTAGTTTTGTTCTATTCTTTCTTTCTTCTTAGTAAGCTATTTTGACACATTTTATGGTTGTTATTTGCTGGAATACGTCGTAAAACTGACACATGTGATTACTTAATGACCATGTGGCCATGAATTTGACAGTGAGGGTTCTGATAGAGTTATCCATGTGTTATCGACACCATCTTTGCTTATTGAGTAAATTTCGTCACGAATATGAATTAATTTATGTCCGATGGATTTAATGGTAGGATATTTCGTTCACATTTTCTATATTTTCCTTGTAATGGAACTTCTACTTGTACCTCGTGTCTGAGACAACGTGTCATCGGGATATTGAGTCCGAATTCTATGTACGAATTTAATGTGAACATGTGCATTGGGAGCATGTGATAATTAGTTGGAGTAATTAATCATCGAGACACTTTTAAGTGGATATTATGTATTTGTAGGACGTTGGTAGGTCCTGATATTTCATGACTACACATATTTGAGATTAGGATGCGACAAGTTAGGGTCGTCATTGTGGTACACTGTACGTGTAGAGTATATGGAATAATTGTGCATGGCACAAATCTTCGTGAAACTGAGCTTTTCACATGTTAATGGATTATTCGCGATAAATGCAGTGTAGTCTAATGTTAGTGTCTTCAGATGAAGAAAATGAAAGTCCATGTTAATCGATGTACTTTTTAATTCGTGGGAATATCCCAAATTTTCTCAAGTAATCCAGTCATTTCAAGCTCAAGGTACAGATGAATGTTCGAGAAGGCCTTAGGTCTGAAGAACAGGTCTTCGACGAAATATCTAAATAATATCTGATTCGTGACTATGTCAGCTCATTCGTTGATGCAATTTTTCGCTCTCATGTGATAACTCAATCTTGCTGTAACTCAATAAATTCGTTAACAGGAGAGTAATACGGTTGATCGACACTCGTCGACGTGTACATAGTGTAGATATTTTCTTCTTGGTACTTACAGTCTTCTTGACAATTTCCGTAGTTAGCTGTAGAAGTAGTAATTTGTTAGTATTTAGAGGATTATTTTTTTATGTGTTCTGTTCTGAAATATGTGACACTGATATTATCGATTGATAGTGGACAGGATTTCCACATGGATGGTATTCTCCCCATTTACTTACGTTTGCAAGCCCAGGAGGCATTTTATTTTGTTTAATTGTTGGTCAAATACTTAACGTTCAGTATAATTCTCACGGAAAGAGATGTGAGATGACGTGAACAGGTATATCCGACGTCTCGGATTAACTTAGAGAAAACCAAGGCAAATTCAAATTTTCATTTTATAATTACAAAATTGTTAGATAACGACTGTAAATTTTATTTTTTGCTATGAGTGTTAACTTTTTGAATCTTGGATATTTCTTTATTATACTCGTTCTTACAATTACTGCATTTTTTCCAGATTATCGATGAAGGCTTGGCCCAGACCTCATTTTTTCTGAATGAAAATTTTTAATTCAACTTTAAACAAATAACTTAATAACTTTAAAGACGATTAAAAAAATTTTTTCACAATGTAAATACTCTGTTAGAATGTTAGGGAAATAACTGTCGTGTACCATCCCATTTGTTTGTGCCTAGGTTTGTTACATCAAGAGCCATATTAAATTCCATAACGTAACGATCATAATCATAATCACAGATTTCAGGATGGCCAATACTGCATTTAATTAAATAAAAGTGTCACATTTGTTCTATACTTGGAACGTGCTTATTTGATGAACCCTATGATAAAATCCTGCCACATTCATTTATTTTATAAGCCTACAGCCACCGAACTGAGCACCCCTGGGGTGTCTCGTGTTCGCAGACTGACTATGACGGGCACAGTACATCAGGTAATGGATGGGGAAACGGTAGACTTACCAAGTGAAATTCCATTGAAAAATGTAGGTAAATTTTCCTATGCCCCTCTAACACCTGTGAGTGTGGAGCGCTCTTCTTCTGCTTTCAAAATGATCTTAACAGACAAAAGACACAGCCTGACTATGGAAAATTTGGAGAAGATTATTGTTATGTACTGTAAAGCAAACTATGAATGAAAGTACTGTAGGACTGTTCCTCACAAATAATAAACACACACTCCATTCGCGTTTACACAGTTATTGGATGCCTACAGTGCTGTAATTGTGTACAGTGAATTTGGTATTAAGGTTTTAGATCAGTACTGTTAATGACATATCATATAATCCATAACTCTTTTTGACACATGACTTTTTTATATTTTTGATAAATGTCTTTTTTATTCTGTCTTAATTTTGCAGTTATTTCGGTTAAGAATAGGGACACCACGTTTGTTAAAGTAAAAATGTATCACGTTACAGTTTAAGTATATTTTAATATTTTAACGTCCATTTCCTGCCTATCCACACATTTTTAAAACATGTTTTAAGTGCCTATTTTCTCTTTTAAAAGCCTATTTACTTGTTTTAAAAGCCTATTTTAGGCGCCTAAAACTAATTTTTTTAGAGCCTAAAATCCCAGGTCTACATATAACAAAATCAGAATTAATCGTAACCTCCTCATGAAACTGCTGGCGGGTTCTGGTCTAAAATGAGATTGAACAAATGATACTCACTTCTGCGGTAAGAGGTAAATCCCCAATCCAGAGGTCGTCCCTGACTACTATAACTTTCTAATTCCAGAAAGTCCACTGCTCCACTCAGCTTGGCTGCAACTACACGGTTCCCAATGATTTTAACAGCAGTCACACCAATACCACTACCATCTTCAAACAGGCACTAAAAGAAACAATAAATGAAAATCACATCTGATCACAATTACCTGTAAATTCACTGCATGCAAATGGCATAACATATTTCATGGTGAAAAACTGTGTTTTAAAGGTAATTTAACAGTTCTTAATCCTCCAAAGCTAACATCAATGATTAGAGATGTACCTTCCAAATGGAAGTTTTCCAACAAAAATGAACTTCAATTCCTTAATAGATTGTGTGCTCCATTTTGTAGAAATAGTATCTCACTTCAATCAGCTGACATCGAATTTTTACATCACCACAATCGTAAATTTTTTATTCATTACAGCTTTTACAACTTGGCTACAGAATTCCTTGAAATTAAGTTTGATTTTAGTCATAATAGAAAATTATTTATAAAAGTTTTCCATCCATAGTTTATAAAACTATCATGCATCCATAAAAAGCAGATAAGGTCTGAGATCTTCTCAAACATCTCTGGATGTTTAGCAGCATCATAATGCTATTGCATACCAGCTGCTCTGGAACAACACCTGAACATCACACATTTTACAATAACACTCACAACTAAAAATGCATTATCAGCATGCGCAAAGTTACTATATTAAACCTTAGGAAGTTTAACTGTAAATTGAAGGTCTGAGAACCATAGTGGGCCAAATCCACCAACCATCGAAATTGAGTTAATGCCATCTAGCGGTTCATTTCTGACTTAGGTATTATCTCTCCAACTGGGCTATCTCTACGTCTTCCCATTTATGTGCTACAGGGTCACAAAATATCAACCGAATTGAACTAGCTGCTGGAAGTAGTGCCATAGTGGGCCAAATCCGCATGACCAATCCCTCGCTTGCTTTGTCACGTGATATGCGTAGTAACATGGCGGACCATCGGCCACAAGGAAAATAGAAGCAGTGATTTGACATGCAGCAGACCCTCCTCCTTCTCTTAATAACAAGTAGCATTTATTTTTATAAGAGGAAGTTTTGGGTATATAATGTAGGAATACATAACTGTGAGGATGAGAAAGGGTACATGAACTTATAGGGTGAAGATACAGCACAAAGGGGCCCAACAGAAGTAGGTTCATGTATTCTGTATTACCTGAGGAACGTCAGCACAACAGCAAATCGTTTAATAGCCTATTCAGACACTTGTGGTGGTGAGAATAGGAATCAGTATATTGCATCTTTGTGGGCCACATTAGATCATTATTCCCAATTTAAAACTATTGATCATAAGTTCCTAGAACCTGGCCATTCATATTTGCCTAATGACAGAGATTTTAGTACCATCGAAACTTCAAAATGTAAGGCAAAATCACTGTTTTTGGTACAAGGTTAGGTGATCTTAGTTAAGGAATGTAGGAGAAATAAGGCCTTCAGTGTGAAGAAAATGGAACAGAAAGAATTTGTGAACATTAAGGAGCTCTCAAGAAACTTTGTGATTTGTAAGGAAACGGTAAATGGGGAGAAGGTTGAGTGGCTCAAAATTAGGTGGTTTCGTTTCCAGTCTAATGAACCTCTTAAGATTAAGTTCAGGTACACCCTCAACGAAATGGAAGAATAGAAAATCCTTGATATTTCACCTTCTCCTAAGGGCAGGCCATCTGTAAAGGTAACAACTTCAGTACCTTCACCATGGAAACTGAGTCCTGCTTAAGTAGCACCCATTAAGCTGACAAAAGCTAAATATGATGATTCAATTGCCATGCTTCCATTCATTCCACCAGTTAATCATAAGTTTTTTAAGGATTTGCAATATTGTGATGTAACTACGGCAAAATGAAGTACCTTACAGTACCATGTTGAGTTGGCCCACTGGCATATTGTTAAAATTCATCCTTTCTGTTTAGAGCCAAAGTGGGCCAAATACACTCCAGAGGAAAATGATGGTATTAATTTACTTTTTATTTGTATTAAAAAGCCAGATAATCTTTGTATTTTGCTTTGTAGTGATTAATGGATCTATTAACTATAATATGCAAATGTCTCTGTAATCTGTGAATTATAGCAGTGACTAAACTTTAACCTTAATTTTCTTTATTTTTTTAAAATGGCACTTGGCCCACTATGGTTCTCAGCCCTTCAATTAATCCTTGGAATTACTGTGCTATTTCATGTGATAGTTTCCATATACAGCTGTAACTTAGGCTATGCTTTATTCTAATGATGAAGAGTAAGTCTGTACAATAAACAATTAAATCTGCAACCAGTCACAATTTTTATTGAATGTTGTATTTCACAACGCATTTAAATCTAGGCTCCATCATCAGGTGAAATGATGACATTCAGTTGTTACTCTATCTGAGTTACAATTGTTTCCAAAGAATCTTAACTATTTCATTTAGGTATAGGGACTACGTGCATTACGTTGGGTCAGGGATGGGATGTTCTCTCTCTCTCTCTCTCTCTCTCTCTCTCTCTCTATCTCTCTCTCTCTCTCTCTCTCTCTCTCTCTCTCTCTCTCTCTCTCTCTCTCTCGGAAATACACAGCAACTGCTGAAGTTTAATAGTGAAAGTGAAAATCCACAGCCTGTTTCCAGTCATTCAACCGGGTCAAGAATGGAATGAATGAAGCGAGGATAGGAATTGTACCAGCTCCCGAAACCTGCCGCACTCCTGTAGGGCAATGATTAATGACTGACAGATGAAATTAAATGATACTGGAATGTTGCTGGAATGAAAGATGACAGGGAAAACCGAAGTACCCTGAGAAAAACCTGTCCTGCCTCTGCTTTGTCTGGCACAAATCTCACATGGAGTGACCGGAACTTGAACAATGGAATGCAGTGGTGAGAGGTTGGTGCACTGCTGCCTGAGCCACAGAGGCTCTAAATTTTGATAGTGCATATAGATACTGATTTTCAATTTTATCATCAAGCATGTGTTGAAGATCTATTAATTGATATCTATACATTTCTCTAGTTTCTAAAATACTTCATTTTTGTGTAAAATGGCGAGAGAATTTTGAATATCTGACACTTCAAATCCTGTGTCATGTAATAGATGTGTAGCAACTGCTGATCCTTATGACAAAAGCACCGCCAGCTCTTTTTGAAATCTGATGTCGAATCCTCTTCTAGTTTGTCCAATGTAAAAATATTCACAGTTTTTATGGGCGATTTTATCTAGACCAGTCTGTGGCGTATTGACCGAGTGTGGTAGATTCTGACCCAGGCTGTTCATGGTTGACCGGGCAAGTTGGCCCTGCGGTTAGGGGCGCGCGGCCGTGAGCTTGCATTGCAAGTAATCAGCTTCATTTTCCGTATCAAAATCTCATCACAGAGAGTTACAATAATTGAAACTCTTCCACCTTTTTGATACTTTTTATTTGCTTTTTAGCAAATTTTTATTTATAAACAGTACACGTTTCGTTCTCACTTGGGAACATCTTCAGCTGTTGTTAAGCTTAGGTGGATCGCTAAGTTTTTGAACACGTTATTTGCAAGTACATTGATTCTCTTAAAGACTACTAGAATACAAATTAAATTAAAATGATGTTAAAACAATGTGGGGGTTAATGGGTTAATGAAATTAGACTGGATGATTACATAGTTGGTCAGCTTAAAAACTATATCTATTCATTAGAATAGTTGTTAAAAGTTTCACTTTGTTACTTTAAAAATGTCTGTTGTCTTCCGGTTAAAAGGTTTTAAAAATGATTGGCTTCATGACACTGTTCAAATTGTTGTTGAATGTTTTTTCTTTCACTCCTTCCAGGTAAGCTGTTATTTATTATGAGCTTGCTTAAAGTGCCCTAAATTGAGTCTAATGTGGAACTTTGAAGCTGATTGCTGGTCAATTTTGGGAAGGGAGCTTCGTCTCAATTTCTGAAATGAAATGAAATGAGGAATTAAGAATTTGTTTTTGTAATGAAAACATGTGTCTTTACATAATAACTTAATGTATAAAATGGTTCTTTACCTTGCTGTTGTTAGACTCCAATTCTACTGTGACCCTGGAGGGGGAACGTTTGATGCTGCTTTACGTCTAGTATAGTAATGGTGTGTGTGTTCCGTTGTTTGCTCCTCCTTTCGGGGAGGCAAGGCTGCGGAGAGGTGAGGAGGCGTGCCGCTTACTGTCACGGCTTCGGCTTTAGAAGGGGTGGGGGGAGGGGATGCACAAAATGGCGGAGGCTCGGTCTTATTTATCCTTTTAATGTCTGTAATGTTTCTTTTGCCTAAAGTTTCAAGACTTGATAATATCCCTTCAAATATAGGGTTTCTATTGTCAATTGTTTCATTCAGGTTATTGTTCTGATTGCTTTTTTTGTTCTAAATAAATATATAGATTTTCTAATGTATTTAGAAGAGCTCCTTGGTTTATTTTATATAATATAGTTAAATCCTGCTCTATGGTTGTGAACTGATGTCCGGTTGAACTCATGTGTTGGCCCATCGCAGAATTTTTTTTTATGTCTTTCAGCACTGACATGCTCTAGGTATCTCACAGTAAAACTGCGCCCTGTTTGTCCGACAATTTTTTTCACATCGATGACACTTCAATTTGTAAACTCCTGATTCAAAATGTTTGTTTTTTCCTAGGGAATTAACACTATTGTAATTAAAGAATTTTTGCTTTGTATTATTGCTGCTTGAATACGCGATCTTATAGTTATATTTTCTAAAAACAAATTGGTTACTGTATATAAGTTGGGGTTATTGAACGTGAACTTGGCGTATTTGTCTTTCTTTTTTTTTTTTAATTTCTTTTTTTTTTTTCCTATTTGTTTTACTTGTTGAAAAGTCGTAATATTTAACGGCAACATTCAATTATGAACTCTTTATAACTCTTTCAACAAAATTACGGAGACCGCGAACCCACTGCGTAAATAACGAGATTATTGGATTAGTTGGATACAACGTTATAATCTACATAGCGCCATACCACAGTTAAATATTACGACTTTTCAACAAGAAAATTTTCAATGTCATCTCAAGCGGCAACTAAGTTTCATTAACCTTCTCTTCAACATGTAAATCAAGTTGCTTCCAGCCGAATTTCACTCGAACTTTGATACGGCAACTTTAGCCATAGACCTTCTTGTTATTATGTGGTTAAGGCCTAGTTTGTTTAATTTATAAAATCATTTTAAAATTACTAGTGTAATATCATACCAACTTCAACTTTTTCTTCGCAAACATTTTAAATCAAGTTTTAATTGTAAATCATTATTTAAGAACTCATAACAATTTCTCACATTGTATAATTTCACTCTAATCTTATATTCTCATTTTATATTTTTTACCATGACAATCAGGATCCTGATTTTTATCTTTGAGTATGAGTGTAAAAAGGCTGATGATGCCCTTTTAAAGGGCGAAACATGTCCCTCCAAATTTTAATTTCATAGGATGTAAGTCCTAACTTTGTAAATTCTATTGTATTGAATAGGTTGATCCTAATAAATTTTGGTAATATCTTAAATTGATGTACATTTAAATATGGAACAAATATGAAATTTGTAACATGTAACATACCACTTAGTCGAGCAGCTCGTCTCCTTCCTCCCAAGTGTTCCCAGCCCAAACATTGCAAAATTTTTGTAAACGCTACTCTTTTGTCAGAAATCCCCCAGAACAAATCGAGCTGCTTTTCTTTGGATTTTTTCCAGTTCTTGAATCAAGTAATCCTGATAAGGGTCCCATACACTGGGACCATACTCAAGTTGAGGTCTCACCAGAGACAAATATGCTCTCTCCTTTACATCCTTACTACAACCCCTCAATACTCTCATAATCATGTGCAGAGATCTGTACCCTTTATTTACAATCATATTTATGTGATTACCCCAATGAAGATCTTTCCTTATATTTATATTTTATATTTATACCTCGGTATTTACAATGATCCCCAAAGGGAACTTTCACCCCATCAATGCAGTAATTAAAACTGAGAGGAATTTTCCTATTTGTGAAACTCACAACCTGACTTTTATCCACGTTTATCATCATACCATTGCCTACTGTCCATCTCACAATATTATCGAGGTCATTTTGCAGTTGCTCACAATCTTGTAACTTATTTATTACTCTGTACAGAATAACATCATCTGCAAAAAGCCTTATCTCTGATTCCACTTCTTTACACATATCATTGATATATATATATAAGAAAACATAAAGGTCCAATAATACTGCCTTGAGGAATTCCCTTCTTAATTTTTACAGGGACAGATAAAGTTTCACCTACTCTAATTCTCTGAGTTCTATTTTCTAGAAACAGAGCCACCCATTCAGTCACTCTCTTGTCAGGTCCAATTGCACTCATTTTTGCCAGTAGTCTCCCATGATCTACCCTATCAAATGCCTTAGATAAGTCAATCACAATACAGTCCAATTGACCTCCTGAATCCAGGATATCTGCTATATCTTGCTGGAATCCTACAAGTTGGGCTTCAGTGGAATAACCTTTCCTAAACCCAAACTGCTTTATGTCAAACCATTTATTAATTTTGCAAATATGTCTTATATAATCAGAAAGAATGCTTTCCCAAAGCTTACATACAGTGCATGTCAATGACAATCTTGTAAAAGTGGCGATGTTAAGGCAATCGGAGGTTGTAGAATTGGATTATGTACAGTTTGCAGAGGAATTGGGGGGACCGTCCTTCGTTGCTTGTAATTTGAAAATGACACTGTTATTGAAAGTTATATGACGGTATGGCCTTGATTGTGCGGAACAATGTAGTCGCAAAGGTGGATGTCTGTGGAAAAGGAAGAAAAAAGAAGCAAGAGCTAATGTGTGTGTTCGGTCTTTTAATTATTGGAGTGTGGTTTGATAGTACTTACTCTCTTATTCCTCGCTCTTGTAATCCTACCACTAGGAAGATTGGAGGTGCAGTGTTTGCCGTGTCTGTGTGGAGCTTGTTGCTGACTTTAAGAGGGGACAGTGACTTTTTTGGATTGGCTATGGTGTAGAGGGGGTGCAAGAGAGTGGGGGAGTGATCTTTTGATGCGCTGTACTTCCTAGCTATTCCTTGAAAATAAGGGGGTGGATAACCTCGTAAAGGATGTTTGTTTTCTTGATAGATTCATTCAGATTGTGATTAAAATTGACTCGTTGATCCAAAGATGTATAAAACATTTCTGTGATATTGAGCAGAGGTCCTTACCGATATTGAAAAAATTGTGGTTAGATTCGTGCATGTGTATTCCCATGGCAAAATGCCTGTTATGTTTGACTGCATTAATATGTTCAATTTACCTAGTGTTAAAGATCCTCCCGGTCTGTCCGAAATAACTTGCTAAACAAGACTGGCACTGTAGTCTCTAAATACCCGATTCACCAAACTTGCCAAATTTTATTTACAGAACCCGGATTATGGAAATGAGAAAGACAAAAATACAATACTACTTTTTACACCATTTTCCCCTTGCCCTGACAGGGCTGCGGGTGCAAACTTGCCACATATTTTACAGCTGCATGCCCTTCCTAATGTCAACCCTATGTGGAGGCACATATTCACTATGGCTTGTTTCTCTGGCAGTTAGTAGTGTAGTGTTTAGGAAGAAGTGTGTGTTGGGACAAAAACACCCAGTTCATGAGTCAGAGGAATTAACTAGACGCAGCTAAAATCCCTGACTTGGCCAGGAGTCAAACCCGCGACCCTCTGAACTGATGGCTTCAATGCTGAACATTTAACCAAGGAACCAGAAGACAGGAATACAAAAAAACTACTTGCCATTAAATAACACCATAAACATCACACATTGAAAAAAAATGAAAAATAAAAATTATGAGGAAAGTAATCGCCTGCACACACATTTAAAAAAGTAGCAACAGCTCTACCTTAAATTTTCCAACAGATCCTTCCCAGAACTCCAGTCTTCCATTGGCACATCCCAATACAACCAAGTTTTCATGACAATCTACACACCAGATAGGTGGAACATAAGCACTATCTGTCGGTGAACGTCCTTTCTCAGCAATGGATGTAGCTGAAGGTCCACTCATGGAATGGAACGATCCTTGTAGCGTCCTACAGCTTCCATCCAAAGAGGAATTGTCAACACTGGCACTGTATCGCAGATGCTGAGAATTTCTTGCTGACCACACCGCCGAAACTGATTTATCTCTAGTTCGAACATTGTAAGAAAACTTATCGGTGCTAAAATTTTGTGTACTGCTATCGTTAGACGTATAATTATCTTTGGTATTTACACATTTTATGTCACAATTCTTTGATAAATCAGAACCAAAATGTGATAGTGAATTATTATGAATATCTGACGTATATGATGTATTAAAGCTATGATTAACATTCTCCCTACTGGACACTCCACCACTATTTTCAACATACAATTCGTCATCCACTGTGCCATCCGAACTGCACTTTGTTTTCTTACGAAGGGAGAGCACTGAATTTGAATCGGAACTTTTTACACACTTTGATGGAAAATAACCTGCAAATTCACTTTTTCCTCTTCCAGGTATTAGAAGGGCACGGGTGTTTCCCGAGGCAGACTGATCACACTCGGCACTTGCTGAAAAAGTGTCTATGATCATGTTCTTCTGATGTTCAACATCTGACTCATCATCCGAAAAGAATTCAGAATTGTTCCTGTAACTTCTAAACACTTCTTTATATCTACTACCAAAATCAAAACCATTCTTGCTGACAAGGGACGAAAATTCTGATCGAGGCACAATGACGTTTCCTGGAGGAGCAGATCGAGATGTGAAATTTGTGTTGATAAATGACCTCAGGTCTGGTAACTCCCAAGTGTTAGATTCAGTCTTTCTAGTAGAAGGGCAATGAGAAGAATCTTCACCAGCCGTTTCACCTCGGGAAGGTGGAGAACCAGACTCATAATCAGACAGAGGCAGGTCCTCGGCATCCATTTCAATACCACAAGCAGTCGTTGAAGATATTTTCTGCATAGCTGAGAAGTACCTGATAACAGGAAGAAACAATCAGCTCCATCAAATACAGTAATATTCACAAAACAAACAAATTGTAATACGAACTGAAAGGTCTCAAAACATATTAATTAATACATTATATTCAAATGTTCTGTTAATTTGCAGCCTAATGTTGCAACGGGTTTTGTAAGCTTCAAAATGCATACTCCTCACATTCTACGCCACATTATTTTTGGCCAAGAAACTTATATTAATAGCCAGTCTCTGATCTTAGATTTTCATTTAGAAAATATAAATAAAATGTAAGTTACACAACCAGTTCAGTTTCTTGGATTGTTTCAGAAATGTATATTGTACAATAGTAGCTACTATTTTTATATAAATTGCCGACTTCAAAGGAAGAACATAACAAGTGAATGGTGTGATGATCAAGTAAACTTCTTATAGCTGTTATTCTTAATTTTACAAGAAAAAGGTGGGTTTTTTTTGTTTTTTGTTTTTTACGTTGCACCAGCACAGGTAGGTCTTATGGCGTCAATGGGATAGGAAAGTACTAGGAGTGGGAAGGAAGCGGCCATGGCCTTAATTAAGGTGCAGTCCCAGCATTTGCCTGGTGTGAAAATGGGAAGCCACGGAAAACCATCTTCAGGGCTGCCAACAGTGGGGTTTGAACCCACTATCTCCCGGATGCGAGCTCACAGCTGCGTGCCCCTAAATGCAATGCCAACTTGCCCGGTGTGTCCCACTAATTATAATTTATTCATTCAATGGTATGATTGTACAAAATATGTGCTTTTTTCCTGATTTTTAATGTGTGTTTATTTTTAACTTAAGGTAAGCAACATAACCACAGTAACCGAGCACTGAAAGTGTTTGATGGGCCTACATTCTGACTACAGACACATTTTTAATTACTGTATTAAGTAGGCTTTAATATAATATACTTATCATTTATGGACCATATTATAAACTGCCCTTGTAGTTATTAATCAAATTTACTTGTAAGCTTTGTCTTTTTGGCAACCTCCAAATGGGGGAAGCAGAAATAAATGCATTTCTCTCTCTATCTAACCCCGTAGAGAATGGGACAGGGGCTGGGCATAGAGAATGGGACAGGGGCTGGGCATACGCTCTTTTGAATTACAAAACTAATATTTCACTCTGTAACATGTAACAAATTGAATTTTTAATTTTTGGTTGGCAAATGCTTTTCTTCCTAACATCAACATACATAAAGCATGTAATACATCATTCAATGGTGTATTTAAAACTAATGAAAATTCTAAGTATTATATTCACAATAGACAAAGTGTACTTACATTTTTCTGTCAATAATTGCAAGGAGTTCTCCTGAAAGGCTATCCCAGACTCGTACCTGTCCACCAAGACAGGAACTCACAACTACACTTCCATCTGTTGCTAGACACTCCACTTCTTGTTGGTGACCCTCCATAATGAGAGGCACTGCTTCCATAACAACCTGCATTAATTCATTAGACAGACATTACCAACTAGGCTTAGAAATTAAATTAATGTATTGACCAAATAATTTAGAATTTTTAATAGTAACGAATATATATTTTTTGAACATGCCACAATCTTCTATCCTCAACCACAGATCATATACCTGCATTCTTAAATTAGGGGTATAGTATTCATAGACTTCTGTGATACTTCCATCAACAGCAATTGGAGTAGTTCAGTAATATGTCGTATTTAGTTTAGATTTTTTTTTTTTACCAGTACCCAAAGTTTTAAAAATATATTCCTCCGTGAAAACATAATCAATGATAGTAAATTAAATAAAACAGCTTAACAAGGAAAATATGAGGGTAAAACGTTGGCAATAAGTGTTGGAATCCACCTACGCTGGGTATTTCTTGTACCTGATGCTTGTATTATACAGATTAAATGGTATTATTCTGTGGTTCAGTAATTACTTGAAAGATCAATATGCAAGATGAAGGAAAAAACATACACTCTCTCCCTCACCCTCTCTAAAGAGCAAGTGAATTGGAGATCGTTGCCGTTTTGGCAAAATGGCTCTGTGGTCGGCCTGGCAAACATAATAGGACGGTGTGGCATACAACTGTGATATCCTCAGGCCTTGTATTGGCAAAAATTTGCAAGGATATTTCTTTTTCGAAACAGTGTTCAAGACATAATATAACACCAAAAATTTGTTAATCTTAAACCCAAAAATTTAAAAAAACACTCCAAGAGAACAGATGTTCAATAAATTCCATACAACATGCATCAAAAATGAAATAAATGTTTTACAAAAAAGAAGTCGTTCCGTAACTCTAAGCTATGTGATCTTCATGTCAAAACTTCACAGCTTCTAGCCCCATCAAATGGGATTCAGTTTTCTCTCTCTCACACACACACGCGCGTGCTACCGTAGACAGAGCAGAGAACCAGCTCAGTCCAAGATAATGTGCTCGCACATCCAGCAGGGAACGGGCTCTCGTTCAACCTGCCGGGTAGGCCGGTGGCACATATTTATATGAATGTAAATTTGTTCTGGAAATTACGAGAAATAGAATTAACGTCAGAGGAGCGGAAGAGTCAGGTGATTGACCAAGATGGTAGCCAGTATGTGAAGAACAAGAGTGAAAGAAAGTACTTTTAGAATGAAGTACCGGGGATATGAAAAACAAGTCCGAATATTTGTATCACGGTACAACTACAGAACACCAACGCTGCCTCACTGTTCGCGGCTAGCGTCCTTTTATAGTCCGATGATGGGGTACTAGAATATTCAGGACTTGACTAAAGAGAGAACGTCCTGTTTGTTCCAGAAGGTAGATGGTGAAAACAGACAAAGAGATCAATACAGGGAAGAGGCTGTCATTATGCCACCATGCTGGGAACTACCAGCTGACTCACTATGCTCCGCAAAGTTTTACTTCTAAACTGACAGTTCTCTAAACACGCGAGGATCGCATTACCTATGTTGCCAGCACTCTACTGCTGCGAGAACAGCTGATGCAATAAGACTGCGAAAACGTCCGATGTAATATGACCACAGCACACAGCCCTCGTAAACTGTAATGCCGTACTCAGAAAAGCTAATGAATCATGAGTGAAAACAAATTCATAAAAAATTCACAAAGATGCTGTATGCAATCACTAACAACATCCGATACTAAAAAGAGAATAAATTATTAAGAATAAAGTAAATAACAAATTACTCTTGGCTAATGGCTGACAAAGCAAAGAGGATTTGGCCTACCAAGCAAACACCCCGCTGATCTCAGTCACATTCTTGCTACTTGTCTTTCCCGAACTACACTGAGACATGGTATACACAGACGAACTATACTCTAACCAAGACATGGATGTAAATAAAAATACAGCTACTCTGAAGTACTGAACATATATAAGAAATGATAGGCTGTTTTACTAATTTATGCCATGCTAAACTGTAAACTACGCTATACTGTATTAGTCATCATCATAATACCAATAGAAATGGTCCGTTATTGGACACTATAAATTTTCCAGCTAACTCATTCCTGGTTGCCAGCATTTTGCCCCAGTGTGCTAAGTTGGGCTCATCAGTTGGTAAATAGCACACCTACCAAGACGCATGGCCAGTGCATACCGTGTAGGCCACTACGCAGGCTACTTGGAGCCACTAGCAGTGCCAATGCTAATTAGCACACTGGGGCGAAACGCTGGCAAACAGGAATGAAGCTGGATAATTTATAATGTCCAATAACGGACCATTTATACTGGTATTGTAAATTTACTCATTCGGGACAAATATTTCAGGTTCCCTATGGAAATCAACATCTATATCATTAGTCATCATCATCATCATCATCATCATCAATGTCCCACTCCAGTCGCCCGGGTGTGGTTAACAAGCCTCCTCCACTCCTTTCTGTCCTTCCAGTTTTCCTGCTCCATTACTTCCGCCACATCCAATCCAGCTTCTCTACTGTCCTTCCAAATCTGATCCATTCACCTTCTTCTCGGTCTTCCAACTGGTCTCTCGCCTTTAACTTCTCTTTCTAATTCCCTTCTTGTTACTCGTTCCTTTCCCATTCTTTTTACATGTCCAAACCATCTCAGTCTTGCTTACTGTATGTTCTGTACTAATGGTTCTATATTTAGCTCTTCTCTGATTTTAATAATTTGGATTCTATCTCTTCTTGTCTTTTTAACCAATGTTCTTAAAATTTCATTTCTACTGCTTGGATCTTACTATCTTATCTCTTATTAATAGGGCCCGGATTCATATGCATTAAAAACTCCAAAAATATGCATGCACATATGCACTAAAAATAATGAAAATATGCACGAAAATATGCACTAAAAATAAAACAAAATACACTTACCAAACGCATTATTTAATTTTTAACTCAGTGCTGAATTGAAGATAGGAAACTTAAAAGGGTCCACCTTTTCAATACAAATAAATGTTATAGTTTATTTACAACATATATTTACACTTGGAACTAGTTTCGACGCTGTTGGGCGTCATCTTCAGCCAAAATGTGGGAAATAGGCTAGCATGTAGACATTTATATTACAAGGTGTTACATTAGTGTGATTAAATGAGAGAACATGAAGACGTGAAGTACAATGTCAGTTTCAAAGTGGTCATGAAGGATGAGTCAAAATTGTATAAACATGAGATAACATAATCACTTGAACAATAAAACATATAAAACATATAAACTGTAACAAAACCATGCGGAAGTACGAGATGATGAAGATGTTGCAAGTTCATCTCGCAACATAAGTTCAGATGTCACGTGCAATTCTATGAGGCTGTTAAATCCTAACTCACATTTGAACTACACTCGCACCGGTGCCATTCAATGAATGATTGAACGCAGACCCTTTGTGCCAAATCCATCACGAACCTACATTTTCGAGTGTGTTTCATGTGTTTTTTGCATTTATCGAGTCCAAACTCACGCTTGTGCAATTCTTGTCTCACCCTTTACAACTGTTTTTTGAATTGACGCTTATTGAATAAGTGATTTCAATCCCTAACTGCCAAATTTCACCTCAACCCAAATATTTTATAATGTTATGTGCATTTTTGAGAAGATTGTGTTTATTGAAATATAACCTATGTTTTGTACTACACTCGCGGCAGGCAACATTCAATGGAAGAGTGTCTGAAATAATTTGAATCTCCAATGCCAATCATCTCGTACTTCCGCATGGTTTTGTTACAGTTTATATGTTTTATTGTTCAAGTGATTATGTTATCTCATGTTTATACAATTTTGACTCACCCTTCATGACCACTTTGAAACTGACATTGTACTTCGCGTCTTCATGTTCTCTCATTTAATCACACTAATGTAACACCTTGTAATATAAATGTCTACATGCTAGCCTATTTCCCACATTTTGGCTGAAGATGACGCCCAACAGCATCGAAACTAGTTCCAAGTGTAAATATATGTTGTAAATAAACTATAACATTTATTTGTATTGAAAAGGTGGACCCTTTTAAGTTTCCTATCTTCCATTCTCAGTACAATACGGACAAAAATGAAATTCTTAGATTTAAAAATCAGTGCTGAATTGACAAACATGTTTCAGTCCTTGAAAAATGATGCACGGCAGTAGGTTATCTACAGTTTTTCCATGTTCTCAGGGGTCAATGACTTTCTGTTGGCGGACACAATTAATTTATACGCTGAAAATTATCCTCCTAATTCCACTTATGTAGTTGCTTCTTCAGTCCTGGGTTTGAGTCCAACACTGCACTGAGTTTCCTTTTTTAACTTTTTCTCCAGTTTCACCTTGGAGACCAATTAAAGAACTGATGGTGTTTTGAATTAACTGAAGGGATTTGTGTAGGAGTGCACCACGTGTTTCTAGGCCCTTAATCGCCTTCGAAATTTGTGAATAATGCATATGGATTAAACTAATACCTTTATATACAGTTTCAGATTCAAATGCGCACTTTGCTTCACGAACACATGCAGTATGACTACCATCAAGACTTTCAACTGCATCTTGCACTTGATTAAAGTTCTCCTGGTAGAAGGATACTACGGATAACAAAGTTCCCTATCTTGTGAGAAC
Source organism: Anabrus simplex (assembly GCF_040414725.1). Taxonomy (NCBI): domain Eukaryota; kingdom Metazoa; phylum Arthropoda; class Insecta; order Orthoptera; family Tettigoniidae; genus Anabrus; species Anabrus simplex. The sequence goes on from NC_090270.1 coordinate 336,403,408, forward strand.
AGGTTCCGGCGGAAGACAAACCTGAGGCAGTTGAGTGTTGTATAATTGTAGATGAGCCGGTGCTCTTAGGAACAGTGGTTTCCCACTTGAAATTACTTTGTTGACGGAAAGAGGGTACGTATTTCTTCTGCAAAACGATGCAATCCATGCGCCAAACGTAACATGGATGAGACTTGGTGAAAATATTCAAAGAGACTGACAAGCTTTCAACATAAACAAAGCTGCATCTGTGACTAAAAGGCGCACTTTGTAACAATCACTCTCTGATTTACTAGGTCACAAGAAGTCGCAGGTAATCCTTAACAAATCTCGCAACTGTAGCGTGGCTGGTTTTCTCTAACACTCTGTACGAAAGTAAATGAGGTTTTCCGGGTTCTTCCAGCCACAATTTACCCACTGTGAAGTTCGCAATGTATCGACCACACGAACTGTTTGTTTCATCTACCAATATCCAGACACAGATCCCTTCTATGTGAGATCGTATCGAATCAACGACAGACGCGTGCAGTGAAAGTAACAAATAGTTCTTCCTAAGGGTAGTTTCATCGGGTATGCCTTGATTCACACAATACTTTTCAAGAAACGAGCGCAGATGTGTATTAGTCAATTTATGTAATGAAATGTTGCTGCATACAAAAGCTTTACAAATATCAGCGGAAAATATACCAACTTCACACCGTGTTTTCAGGTCGTATAAAAGTAGCTGTTGGGTATTCTTACTCCGTTCTTTTAATCTCAGATTTGAAGTTGTTTTCGAAAGCTGTTCAATTTGAAATTTTTTATTGCATTTTACACTCTTGTCGCACAGTTGACAGTACACTACATCACCGTCACTTGTATGATCACTATTGCCTAATATCCACTGTTTAATTAAAAAAGACCTAGAGCTCTTATCTCTAGGCATTATTACCATTGAATCTCGAAAACAAAGATGAAGAGCAAGTTAAAAGATGAACGCACTTGTTTAAGCAAACCTTGGGAGGCTACTGTAAGGAGGAAAAATATCAGAAAGAAGGAAACAGCAGTTGTGAAATGGGTCATTATCCATACGAGAAAAATGCCTGTATATGCACTAACGTTCAAAATATACACTAACATACAAAATATGTATTTGCATATGCGCATATGCATTTTCAAAATATCGAGGCCCTACTTATTAGTTACCAGCGTTTCTAGTCCGTATGTTACAACTGGTATGAAATACTGTTTGTATAATGTTAATTTCGTTCTCTTGGGTACTTTGTCATCCCATAAAAGCTCTCTGACTTGATAAAAATGTTGTACCTTTACTTAGTCTGTTATTAATTTCAGGATTGATTTCATAACTTCCAATAATAATGCTACCCAGATATGTAAACTTTTCTATATTCTCCAACTGTTCTCTGTCTACGTTCACTTGGCTTCTCTTTTTCTCGTTTCCACAGTGCATAACTACAGTTTTCTTTTTACTAATTACCATTCAAAACACCTTCAGATTTTTCATTCCAAATGTCCAGTCTCCTTTGTACTTCCTTTCCTCCCTTTCCCCAAATCACAACATCATCTGCAAATACCAAAGCATTCATTTCATCACTACTGATACTCTGTCTTACACGTTTTATGATTTCATCCATCAATATCATAAACAACAACTGGTGACAGTGCACTTCCTTGCTTGAGACCTTTCTTTGTATAAATGTTTCAGAGTCACCACTCCTCACTTGAACACTGCTTTTACTCTCTGTTTAATCTTGTTAATTAATGATTGTGGTACATTCCTTTTCCATAGGCACTTCCATAAGTTACATGTTTTCTCTTAACTGTATCATAAGCTTTTTCCAAATCCAAAAATGAAATGAAATCAAAATCCACAGTGTTTCCAGTCATTCGACCGGGTCATGAATGGAATAAATGAAGCCCCTATCTAGAGGCGAGGATAGGAATTGAGCAGGCTGTCGAAGGCAGTTGCACTCCTCCAGGGCAATGATTAATGAATGACAGATGAAATGAATGATATTCTAGAGTGTTGCTGGAATGAACAGTGACCCAAATCCAAAAATATGATTTTCTTCTTCCTTTCCAGGTGTTTTTCCACTATCGTTTGCACTGTAAATATCAAGTCTATTGTTGACCTATTCGGTCTAGAGCCATATTGTTCTTCCTCTAACTGTGTTTCTATTACAGTGGAACCTCGATTCTCCGTTTTTGGGGGGACCATTAAAATAAAACGTACAACAGGAGAAAACGGAAAATTCGGGAATGAATGAAAGCCATCAAAAATTTGGCTAAACATCACAAAAATGAAATATGTATAATTATAATCTTACAACAGTCCTAAACCAAACCAAACTACAGCTCCAATGGGCCTTTGCCTGCCAACCGACCGCTGCTCAGCTCAAAGGACTGCAGATTATGAGGTGACACATGGTCAGTGTGACAAATCCTCTCACCTGTTATTCCTGGCTCTAGACCGGGGTTGCCATCTCACCATTAGATAGCTCCTCAATTAAAGGTAATCACGCAGGCTGAGTGGACCTGGAACTAGCCCTTACACCCAGGTAAAAATGCCTGACCTGGCCGGGAATAGAACCAAGACCCTCCGGATGAGAGGCAGACAAGTTAGACCGTGAAACTGGCACCAAACTTTAATTTCCAGTAGACAAGTTCAAAATCTCGATACTTTATATTCAGTTTTACAGCGGAAACTTCATCAGTTTCCCGTGAAAACTTCTTTCAGTTCAGCAACTTTGATTAGGCAAACTCTTCGAAAAATCTAATAACACCAAGGCAAACAACATTCAACCATAAGTAGTTTTTAATTCTCTCATCTAACAAAATAAAGCACATTAGATACAAAAGCGCCCAACATGATGGCAAAATCCCTTCTTTTCTTAAACTTCTATTGTAATATAATCTATGGTATACTGTTCGTAGTCAGTTTCTGGAAATCTTGTACCACGTAAATTAGGCCTTCATCGACTTTTAAAGGTTACGTTGAATTCGAGAACATGGTTTTGAAGGTAAGTATCGATTCTCAGAAGTTCTCGAATGCATTATATTCAATTCTGCCCATCACTAATCCAATCAAATTGGAAAGAGAAAAAAATATCATCGAAACTTGAGAAATTAGTTATTCGTGACCTTGGGCTCAGCTGGAAAGCGCTCCCGCTGCAAGTCAGTACGAGTTGGAAATGATACAAACCATTTGCATGAAACGTGCGCAAATAAAACAATTGCAGTTTTTTTTTTTTATATATATATAACATGGAAACGTAAAATTCCCAGTCTTATATTAGGACCAAAACAGCAACAGGCAATCCCAAGACCTCCCATGGCTTTTTGTATGTAAGGTGCAACATCTGTTCTGGTCTTGATAATATAATCGTATACGATAATATTAAAATACCAGATTTGTGCAAGATTTGTGTGAAGAAGCAGCAGTTTTGATTCCTCCCTGAAAGCCCAGTTACTATACAGTGCCCTGAAGAAAGTGCCGAAAACCTGTTTGGAAAATACAATAGAAAAAAGTAAAAATATAAACATCTAACCCTGGACATAATGTGGAAATTTTATAAGTGCGAACATTTGACAAAACTCGTTCAGTCTTCAAGTAGAGCTGTCGAAATGCTCTCTATCTCATTACAATTATTGTGGCCACTATCCGCTTTATAATTTCCGAGATTCTCTAAACAATATCACCCGAATTCGATGCTAAGATGGTCCTTTACGCAAGTTTACTGCCGATCGCTTTTCCATTACAGTACTTGCTCTAATTATCACAGTGATGGGGCCTTAACGCCAAGATCCATAAAAATGCCATAGTCGTCCTTTCGTGAGATACAGTTTATTGAAAAACGCTTGATCGAGGATTAAGCGTTGATGAGACTGAAATTTCTGGATGGTTGATCTAGGAAATCGTTTCTTCAAGGAACGGATAATGCAGGATTTTTACAACGTGATTTCATAACAATGCTCGCGGGACCACGTAATTTAAACGCATGATCCAGGAAAACGTAGGTTCTGAGAACGAATAATCTAGGTTCCACTGTATAACCCTGTCTTTTGTTTACGACTTTCCCCATTATTTTTAGCAAATGTGATAATAGGGATATACCTCTATAATTTTCACATTTCTTCCTATTTCCTGTTTTGAACAATGGTACATTACTTCCTTGTTGATAATCTTCAGGTATCCCTTCATCCTTCCATATGGCATTGAGGGCTCGGTATAGCCACTGTAGTCCACTGCTTCCTGCTGCCTTAATCATATCAACACTGAATTCGTCTTTTCCGCTTGCTTTACCTTTGGTCATTGCTTTCACTGCCCTTTCAAGTTCCAACCATGTTATTGGGTTTTCTTCTTTTTCTCCATCTATTATTTCCATTTTCTTATCTCCTTCTTCCTCCAAGCAGTCATCCTCATTATAAAGTTTTTCAAAATATTTTGCCATCACCTTCTGAAGACCCATTTCGTCATGTACTATGGATCCATCTTCTGTCTCTAATGCCTTGATTTTTCTTTATTTTTTTTTTTTGATTTGATTACTCTGTATAATAGTTTCTGATTTCCTCAACTATCTTGCTCAATTTTGTTCGTAAAAACTCCCCAACATTGTTCCTTTTCGTCCCTGATACACCTCTTTACTTGTTGTTTAAATCTTTTGTATTCCACATGTTCTCATCCCTCTGATACATTTTTTGGTTTTCCTTATCCATTTCTTTCTTCACCTTGTTCCTTTCTTTTATTTATTTTTTTATTTTGTCTGTCCACCTCCGTGTCTCCTTTCCCTTAACCTTTGCTTTTGTTTTCCCGCATACCTCAATTGCTGCTTCCACAAATGTCGGTCTTAAATTATCCCACTCTTCCACTTCTTATTTCTGTGTTGCAACTTCCCTTTTTTAAATTATTATTATTATTATTATTATTATTATTATTATTATTATTATTATTATTATTATTATTAGGCTATTATTTTTTTTTTTTTGCACCGACACAGATAGGTCTTATGGCGACAATGGGCCAGGGAAGGGCTAGGAGTGGGAAGGAAGCGGCCGTGGCCTTATTTAAGGTACAGCCCCAGCATTTGCCTGGTGTGAAAATGGGAAACCAAGGAAAACCATTTTTAGGGCTGCCGACGGTGGGGTTCGAACCTACTGTCTCCCGAATACTGGATACTGGCCGCACTTAAGCGACTGCAGCTATCGAGCTCGGTAATTTCCTTTTTACACAATCTTGGAATGCCATTCTATCCTCCTCCTCCAATTCCCAAATCCTGATCTTTGGTTTCTTCTTCAGTACAATTTTAGGGATTTTTACTTCCTTTAATTCCACAATTAATAATCTATGACCACCTTCCATACTTTCACTGGGGATTATCTTTGTATCCATGACGTATCTTCCCCATTCTCGGTCTGTTATTATAAAATCAATGAGTGTTCCATACTGTCCATCCCAACTATATCGGCTGATTTTATGGCTATTCCTCTTCATAAACCATGTGTTCTTTATTATCAGGTTATTTCTGATACAAAAATCCCCACAGTTTCTCTCCATCTTCATTTCTATCACCATACCCATGGGACCCAGGACATTTTTGTACCCCATTCTATCAGTTCCCACATGGGCATTCAGATCTCCCATTATCATGATACCATCTCCACCAATATGTGTTTCCAGTTCATCCTGTCTGTGGAGCATACACCTGTACTATCTTCAGTAGTTCCTTGTTTACATGTATGTGTATTATTACAATTCTTTCATTTACATACTCAACTTACGCTATTGGTTCAACATTCTGATTCACTATAAATCCCACTCCATTTCTTTTCTCTTTACTGTTACCCATCCAGAACAAGGTGTACCGCTTTCTTAGTTTCTTTATTCCTTTCCCTTTCCATTTTACTTCACTTAATCCCAGTATTAGTCCAGAGAGATAAAGACCAGATACAACAATATGAAAAAACAAGAATTACTGAAGAAAATGCAAAAGATTGCAAATCATGCTGAATACCATGCACGTCGAGCGAGGCAGCTTAACCATGTTATGGCACAGTCATCTGTCATGCACCTGATTTTGCACTGTATGAAATGATACATTCACTCCAGTCGCCCTCAGAAAATCCTCGTGAAACAAGGTGGCAATAGCAGTCGACCTACAAAGTGCTGAAAGGAACAAATACGAACCTTCTCTATGAGTTGTTTCGCATGGGCGTCCCTTCTGTTGTTCATCAGCAACCATTTGTGTCTCCCTAAACTTTTTCCAAACTCTGGAGATATCATAGTGATTCAACCCAGCATGAGCGGCAACATTCACTCGTTGCCATCCTTCTTGCAGTAACGTCACAATTTATATGTGGTCAATAGCAGAAATGGGTATTCTTGCCACATCTAGCTCAGTTTGACACGTGCTGCCTCAACACCACCTACATTACAGGTGATGTTAAATTCGCCAACAAGACAAATGCCTCCTATCAGACAAATGTTGAACCTGATCTGGGTTTAGTGTCGCTATTTGTCTAAGACATTGGTCTACAGTGCATACTGTAAACAGCTTGAGGAACCATGACGTGTGTGAAATCATAATATGTAAAACTATTTCTGAGTAATGTATTTCAGATATATCCTGAAAATGGTCTGATAGAATAGTAGCCTAGAAAATTCTATTAAGGTAGCCAAGATCCGGGGATGCTTACAGACTGATTAAAAACCTCAACAGTTTTTAATAAAAACATACTGGGACAAACAATTCAAGAGTGATACTGTAATGACTAATGATCAAAGCACACAAGCTTGTAGTTTTACATGACTATTGTCATCATGATCATAGCCATGGGACCTCCAGTTTTACACAGAATTCAAACATCATGGATGTGACTTCTCTTAAAAACTCCACATGTGTAATGATCTGAACCATACCTAAGATCAAGAAAATCTATCTTTACAGACAGGTCTTCAAAACTCCTTACCTGGGCGATTCCATCGGCAACTTGTTCGCATTCGCCAGCCCAGCTGGCTCTCCATTCAGCATAATTTCTGCTGCACACACAACGGTACAGAACAACCATCATATATGCCACAACTGCTACACTGATTATACACAACAAAGCTGTCAAAAAGATCTCCATTGGTGATGTTGGAATGAATGGTACATCTGATCCCAGGTAATTGCGAGAGAATGATTTCCAAGGTGAATCTTTGTCAGTTTCACCATCTGAAGAAAAACACAATCAAACCAATAGAAAAACACTCAAAAAATCACTGGTAAAGGAATAACAAATACTAAAATGGTATGCATAAAATACCTGAAAGGAAAAGTAGCTACTTGTATCTTGAAACACATTCAAGTTTAAAAGATAATTTTTAAAGTCAGGGTTTATGACACCTTGAATGAATTAGAATTACAAATACTAGTCCATTTTACAGAAATATTTCTTTACATTTTCCATAGATATCAACTTTGGTAGTAAAATAACTAATGACAGCAGAGGTAAGGTAACATAAAATGCAGACTAGCACAAGCAAGGAAGGCCTATCTTAGGGAAAGATATTTGCTCACTTCGAACAATGATGTTTGTTTATTTATTTGGGAAACCAAAACAGCGAGAAGCCGAATTACAGAGTTCCACAATGAAATACATATTTACAATAGAGTAGCACAAGGCAAGCATAAAGAAAAGTGGAAGAATAATGACGAAAAACATCTAACGATAAAAATAGAGGAAAAAATTAAAAACTAACAAAATTAGAGACACAACATATAAAAACAAAAAATAAAGGCTAAAGAAACAACGAGAAAAATTGTTGAACGTAAAACGAAGAGAAGAACTTATAGCTAGGCACAGTAAGATAAATACAGATATAACACTTAAGTAATTGTATAGTACAGTAAAAAATAAATAAATATTATATTATGAACAAAAGAGAGGACAGCAATGAGAAGAGAAAAAAGGAATATGAACAAAATGAACTAGGTTAAGTTAAGGAAGAATCTATTAAAGGAGGCATACGAAGAAAAAACGTCCAAGTTCCTGTCAGAAGATAAAGAGTTAAGGAGGGTTGGTATGCGGATAAATAAACTTCTTTGAACGAGAGAGAGGCGGGAATACGGAATATGACGGGGCGGAGTAATCCTGGTTTTGCGAGTTGGAACATGTAAGGAAAAGAAGGATGCAGGTTCAGGAGAACGAAATAAACCGTTAACAGCGTTATATAGGAATCTAAGGTTGGCTACATTCCTGCGACTAGATAACGGGTGAAGGTTTAACTTGTCTAGTATCTGATTACTGCTCAAGTTTCGACAATCAGATACTCTGGCTCTAACAATGGCACAGAAGAATGACTGCACGCGGTCAATATGATTCAGATTAGTGGGTGAAGAGGTAGACCAAATGGGAGACGCGAATTCAATAATCGGTAGGATGCAAGATACATAGTAGGCTCGGAGGGCGCGGATATCGGTTATGTCAGAAAATCTATACAACAAACCGAGAAGTGACATTGCTCGTGCGGTTATCTTTTGTATATGGGGGACAAATAACAATTTACTGTCAAACATCACTCCTAAGTCATTTTGTTCTGTTAGAGTTGGGAACGGGGTACCGAGAAGGGAGTACTTACTGAGAATAGGGGACTTACGAAGCGTGATTGAAATAGAGGAACACTTGGCAGGATTAGGCTTAAGACGCCATGTGGAGCACCATTCAGAGAGTGAATTAAGCCCACTCTGTAAGGAGTTTACGTCAGATAAAGAATCGATTTGTTTGAATATTTTACAGTCATCTGCAAATAGCAGAATTTCACAAGAAACGGAGGATATAGAATTAATGAGATCGTCAATAAATAAGACAAAAAGAAGCGGAATAAGAACACTGCCCTATGGGACGCCAGAATGTACCATAACAAGAGTCGAACTGAACCCATCAAGAACCACACGCTGAGTTCTGGTATTGAGGAAGCTCTGCAGGAGAGTTAGCAAGCGACCATGGATATTAAAACGTTCTGAGAGTTTACAGGAAAGAAGTGCGTGGTCTACGGTATCAAAAGCCTTAGCAATATCAATGTAGCACACGTCCAGTTGAGAACCGGCGTTAAGAGCAGATGTTGCACGATGGAGAAGAACAGTCCAACCCTTGTTCCGTTTTCCTATGGGGTCGGGTATGAGGTGAGATGAATCTGTCGTATTATTATTTATAAGTTTCATATTCCGTATTGATTGGATTCAATGTAATAGACAAGAAAAATGTTCCACCGATCAATACATTTATTGTGAATGAATTATTGCACTAGTACCGGTTTCGGCCTATCTTGGCCATCATCAGCTAGCACACAAATTTACAGTCATTAGACAAAATTACAAAGATGTTATGTTAGAGCATCCGGATGTCTAATGAAAAATGGAAGTAAAATATAGTATGTTGCGTTAAAATATCTCTGATTAAAAGTGGTGATGGTTATAATAAACTAAAACCTATTGATTGAGCATGGACATGAGTACATAAACACATTAAAATATATATGCCACATCATAAGACACTAAAAAATATAGCACATTAAACACATTAAAATATGGTATATTTTAAAAAAGTCTAATAAAATTTGAGTTCATGTTGCGTTGCATTCATTCTTCAATCCTCTTGTAGTTCTTGTGTTGATTAAGTTGTATTAAGTGAATATCGAGAATGTTCTATGGCTGATATACTTTGTATTGGTATGTTATAAGAACTCTTGTCATTAAAATTTGAAAATTGAGTACTGTGCAATTCAACTGTTGATGTAGGCCTAGTCAGGTAAGATTTATATATACAGCAAGATAGGGTTTAATTTTAGAGCACCACTTTTAATCAGAGATATTTTAACGCAACATATTATATTTTACTTCCATTTTTCATTAGACATCCGGATGCTCTAACGTAACATCTTTGTAATTTTGTCTAATGACTGTAAATTTATGTGCTAGCTGATGATGGCCAAGATAGGCCGAAACCGGTACTAGTACAATAATTCATTCACAATAAATGTATTGATCGGTGGAACATTTTTCTTGTCTATTACAATGAATCTGTCGTGGCGGGTTTTTATGACCGGATGCCCTTCCTGACGCCAACCTCATCAGAGAAGTTAATGAGATGAAATGAATGACGTGATATATGATAGTAGGGAGAGGGTGAAACCCAGTGCCGGCACATAGCCTAGTCCTGTCGAATAGCACCAAGGGGTCTGCTCAAGGATTAACGTCCCCTTCAGACGGACGAATCACCATCAACAGCGCCATATGCCCTCATTCCATACGAGTACTGCAGAGAGGTTTGGAATTGAATCCAGGCTTTTGGCACACAATCTAGTGATTAGAAATTGTATACTACCACCTCTCCTACCCTGCTATATCTGATGGTGAAATTTTTTTCGACCAACGGGACTCGAACTGGCTAACCTTGGTGTCAGACCATCTTAGACTTCAGTGCCTTAACAATTATGGCCACCACGCGGGATATCTTTGAAGACTTTTGTCTGGAGTGTGGCATTATATGAAAGTGACACAGACGATAACTAGCTCAGAAAGAAAGATAATAGAAGCTTTTGAAATGTGGTGTTACAGAAGAATGTTGCAGGTGAGATGGGTAGATCGAATCACGAATGAAGAGATAATGAATCGAATTGGTGAAAGGAGATATATTTGGCAAACTTTGACCAGAAGAAGAGACAGAATGATAGGACACTCCTTACGACAGCCAGAATGTTTTCAGATAGCTTTTGAGGGAAGTGTAGGGGGTAAGAACAGCAGGTGTAGAAAAACACATTAGAGTAGATGAAGGAGGTAGCAGTTACGTAGAAATGAAAAGGTTAGCACAGGATACTGTGGCATGGAGAGCTGTATCAAACCAGTCTCTAAACTAGAACAACAACATCAACAGCATAAATAAGGGAATTCTGTTTTCCCTGTATTCTGGGATAGGTTATTTTATGACATGAAATCTATACGGCGTTTGATACATCACTCCTTATTTTCGAATTACTGTGACTTTATTAGTAGTAAAAGAACTACTTTGAAACTCAGTCATCAAACTCACTTTGCCTTGAGGTTTTGTTTAACATATCATTTCTTTGTTGCAGGTGAAATATGGCACGTAAGGTAAGTGTGGAGGAAAGAGCCAATATAACAGCACAATATGCGGTATAAGGATCTGTTGCACACATGCAAAGTTGGTGGAGGGCTAAACGTAGCATTCATGTGACGCCAGACCCACACACAATTAAAAATGTCATTGCAAGTGGCTAACAATGGTCAGTGTCCCTGATTCAAGAAGATGAGGTAGATTATCAACCTTGAAAACAGACGCCAATGTTGCTACTGTTCATCAGATGTTTACCAGGAGTCCACAAAAGTCATTGCGTCAAGGGTCTCGTGAAAGTGGTCTAACAGTTTATGCAGTTAGAACCATTCTGAAAAAGGATCTCTGCTGGAAGAAATTGGAACCATATGTCCAGCAATATTGTTTCCTGAAGATTGTGACCAAAGGATGGAGTTTGCCGAAATCCTTTTGGTCTGCCATGATGATTGGCTGGAACTGTTTAACAATGTGCTGTGGTCAGAAGAGGCTGTGTTTCACAATGGCAATTTAGTCAAAAGATGTACCTGTCATTATTGGGCGAGTGAGAAGGCGCAAGGACATTTAAAACTAACACTGTGGTGCGGGATTACACGATCTTCCACTGTTGGTTCTCTCTTTCTCTACACAACAGTGAATGGTGAAAGGCAAGGTAACTAGAATAAAAGGTAGGCTACTCCGGCGGTTGAAGCTTCCATTGGCTGGAACGCTATGACGTCACACGATATGAACGATAGCGAGTAACGTACAGAGTCGCAGTACAGCAAGCCTGTGAGTTCTCGCGCCTGTGAAACATCTTCTCAATCTTTCATCAAATAATAGTCTGGTTTAGTCCGGTTCAATAAATAACGGCACTTCCAATAGATTTTAAAACGTGAAAATGCGTTAAATTTCGTCACATGCTGAGCAGGTAGTACAACAATTATCAAATACATGACATATAATAGGATAAGAAACAAAACATTGCCATGCAACTCAAAATAATTAATTTATTTCTTAATGAAGTAAATATTTATATCAAATGGCATAGGAAAACATATATCATATCGACATCTTTATGGAATTATATTAAAACGTACGTGTCAGGAGACTTAATTACTTGATGAACCAGCCCACAGCTTAGCCTTCTTATCGGCATATTTTCTCAGTGTTAGCTCCTTACTCTTTGCATTAAAATGCCTTATCCTAATAAATGTCCTGGTCCTTACTCAGAGACAAATTATTTTGTCATGGAATACTGGAAATTTTGACTTAACAATAGAAATAAGAGTTTTCATTATGTTTTTTCATCTGGATACAGTCTTACCGTGAAACACACCAAATGAAATTTTGAACTGATCTATGTTTTCTAACCACTCATGACTGGGATGTGCGAGGCCCCCTTTTGAAATAACAGAGATCCATTAACAGGTCTCTTCTCACACAACATTTTTGTCTCTTTCTTCGTATTTACTGTATATCGGATCACAGATACGGTATTATTTCACGAGCTTCGAAATACATTCAGAAATATAAGTTATTAGCACATAATAATGTTAATGTTATTGGATTCTACGTCCCACTAACTATGTATCTGAGCACCTTCACCACCGGACTGAGACAGGATCAAACCTGCCAAGTTGGGCTAAGAAGGCCAGCGCTCTACCATTTGAGTTCCTACTCAGCCCGGCTGTTAGCTCATAACAATAATTATAGAAAATATGATTTTCATTCAGTCATTTATATCTGACACCTTTTTGCCGTACGAGCTGTAATAATGAATATATTCAAGAGTTTATTACAAAGTGTATCAACAACCAAGCATTGCTGACGAGGAAGTATTGTTATGCCATCACAGTAGCAAACTAACTGACTATGATGGTTGTTGTGGTTATTGTCTTTATAATATGCAAAATAATAATAATAATAATAATAATAATAATAATAATAATAATAATAATAATAATAATAATAATAATATTATTTGTGTTACGTCTCACTAACAACATTTACGGTTTTCTGAGACTCGAGGTGCCATCATTTTGTCCCACGGGAGTTCTTTTACGTGCCGACAATTTATAGCGCCACACATGTTTCCGTAATATGTTGACTGCATTTTAGTCAGTACAGTGGTTCTACTTCAGATACTGACAATACGAACACTGTTCGCGTAGTGAACCACTATAAAATTATTATGTATCCGTGATCTGATATAAATACATAGAAAGAGACAAAAATGTCGGCCGGTCGGGCACTTGCTTTCTTGGCTTACGCTGTGTGAACCATCAACGATAGACCCCATGTGTAAGCGTACGAATTGTAGAGCACAGAAACCTCTACAAAAAAGTCTGCGATGGCACATACCTATTTCTAAATGGCTATCCTCTAGAAGTGATTTTATGCTATAGTCAGCGGTAAAAAGTATAACTCCTTAAAATTAAATAAATATTTCGATATTATCCTCGAGTTCCTCAACAAAATAAATTGTTTGACCTCCTCCAGTATTTAATAAGAATTACAATAACCATGTCAGGACATTATTTGCATGAATGGTTCAGAAGTTATGATCATTTTAGACTGTAGTAGTAATACGTGTCAACAGGACGGACGAGCGCTGTCTCATATCACATGACGTCACGCAGAAGGTGGCCAGGGAGAGAAGAAGTGAGCGCGATGTGGGAAGAGACCCCCTGGGTGAAAGGTATCGTGTGTGGCTAGTAACTGCTCAGTGGCCTCACTTTATGCAGGATGGCACATCTCCACATTTCACACATGATGTTTGCAAGTGGTTGCATGACCATTTCCCAGGTTGATGGATTGGCAGACATGGCCCACATGAATGGCTGGCTGACAGTCCATATGTCATACCCCGAACATTTTTCTTTTTGGGGACAGGCAAAGGAAGAGGCATAATGACAAAAATCAAGAACCTTGGATGAATTGAAAGCAACTATTACTGCTGTGTTCACAAATGTTCCACACAACATTTTGAAAATGGCAGTTGCAAACGTACTGGATCGATTACGCAGATGTGTTGCCAACATGGGAGCTTATGTGGAAATTTAACTTATGTCAAACCCTCAAGATTTGATGTGTTAAGAATAAGTTTCAATGTGGACACTTAACTAATAATATTATTTAAAATGCTCGCTCCACCTAGAAGCTGCATGAAAAGAAGGAATACACAATACAATAAATACGGATCAGAAAAGAAATAGTTTGTCAAAAACTTGAAAAATTAATAATGACTGAGGTCAGATCTACAAAACATTTAAAAAGTTATAAGAACAACTTGAGAAATAATTCCTACAAAACTTAAAATATAAGTATGATTCAGACTTGAGGTCAATTGCTTATTCCAATGAGTATAGGTGATGTCTCAAAATAAGGATAGACTCCCTGAGAGCTTTCAGTCCCAAGTCCACAAGTTCATCAGTGCTGATTCCGAACACTCATGATTGCAAGTGATAAAAATCATTGTTAATCCGTATTGAAGATACTGAATGTAGGATGCTAAAGGGTTTATTGTGTCACCTATTCAATACATGTAAATTTTTTAACATTTAGAAATTTATTATAAATTCCATTTGAGACATGTTTCGCCCTTCACTGAGGGCATCAACATGTTTCGCCCTTCACTGAGGGCATCATTAGTCAAATTACCTCCTCAAGGCAAAAATCAGGTACCTGATTAGTAATTAAATTGTAAACATTACAATACATTACAATGGGAAAATTAAGCATCCAAGAAAAACTTGTTTAGTGGTGATACAGTTAAACAATATAAGTTTATAGACATAGTAGTCGGCACCAATGCGCAAATTCACTCGGTATTTTAGCAGAGTCCAGCAGTGGTGTTCCGAAGAATAATTGGCGCATTCATTAGAAAATCATAGGAAATTATAAAGTTTATACAAATATTTACATTGAAACAGTCAGGGGAGAAAGGGTATAAAGTATCTGGCGTCAATGTTCGTAACATTTATTACTGCCGTTGGTTATTTATTTATTTATTTATTTATCGTATGATGTGCACAGATAGATTATATAAATAAGTATACAATATATACAAGCAGAAGCCTATAGTTCCAAATCAAGTCCATTGATCCATTTCAAGGCCTCCTCAGTTGCGTTATGAATGTCCTCCAAAGGACCTTGAAATGCTCTCCGTGGACACTCGGCAATTACGTGGTGGATGGTCTGTGAGGTAGCTCCACAATCACACCCAGAAGACTTCTGCCAGCCCCATTTATAAAGCGTATAGCCGCATCTTCCTTGATTGACTCTTATCCTGTTTAGAGTTGATTGAACGTTTACAGGTTGACAGGGTAACTATACAGTAAATTTACATTAACCAATAGAACAGTTGAGAAATTACAGCTTATATACATATTTACAAGAGAGCAGCTTGGTGAGAAAGGATATAAAAATGTCTAGCATCAAGTGGGTCCCGTTGTTTTAGTTGTCGGATGATGATTGCAGCATTAACACATCAGTAATATGCAGAGCGGTCCAACCTTAGTTTATAATCACAGGGGGCAGAGAAAATATTCCATAGTTTTTTTTTTTTAGAATGTCAAATGAGGTTCTATAGGCGTAGTCAAACTGAAAGTTGTCTGGTTGAAGTCCCGGGTTCAGTACGGTGAATTTGGTCGGCGTGAACGGAGACTCATTGGGTATCACTGAGTACACGGTGCATTTGAATGGCAACAATGATGGCAGTTATTTGTTGATAATTGTATTTATTGGGAATATGTTGCGGGTTAGAATCTTTCGCTTTTTAGTTTAGTTAACTTCTTGTAGCCTGAATATTATGCGAAAACATCAGTGTGAGATGCTATTGAGACTTTAAATTCTCAATGTTATTGTGTATTATTCTGTCTCTTATGGCAAATCTAGGGTGTCCTGGATCAGACTAAATAAATAAAATAAAACTGTAATTTCTCAACTGTTCAATTGGTTAATGTAAATTTACTGTATAGTTACCCTGTCAACCTGTAAACTTTCAACTAACGGCAGTAATTAATGTTACCAACATTGACGCCAGATACTTTATACCCTTTCTCCCCTGACTGTTTCAATGTAAATATTTGTATAAAATTTATAATTTCCTATGATTTTCTAATAAGTGTGTCAATTATTTTTCGGAACACCACTGCTGGACTCTGCTGTGAATTTACGCATTGGTGCCGACTACTACGTCTATAAACTTATATTGTTTAACTGTATCACCACTGAACAAGTTTTTCTTGTTTGCTTAATTTTCCCATTGTAATGTATCGTAATGTTTACAATTTAATTACTAATCAGGTACCTGATTTTTGCCTTGAGGAGGTAATTTGACTGATGATGCCCTCAATGAAGGGCGAAACATGTCTCAAATGGAATTAATAATAAATTTCTAAATGTTTTAAAAATTTATATGTATTGAATAGGTGACACAAAAATCTCTTTAGCATCCTACACTCTCATGATTTCCACACCACCTTTTTGGGGATCGTCCCCCTGGCACAAATCATAAGACCCATCACTTGAATATCCTGGCACAGTAGGCAAATATCTATCGTCCCTGGAAAGGCAAAGTATCATAAGAGACATTTTTGTCAAAATTGAGGTTACGATGTTTATACATCAACTGAACTCCATTGCACATGCTGGCAAAGTAACGTAAGCATCAAATGAATCTAGAGGGTAAAAACAATGTAAAAAAAGAAATTACCGTAATCATCAAGAGTAATATACAGAATAGCAGGTTATCGTAAGCACCAGTCATTACATCTTAAGCACCTGAATTAGATTCTTGTAATTTGTATACAGATTATCGTAAGCGACAAGTTTTAATTCTAGAGGAAACATTAAATGAGTCAGTTTCAGTGTTTGTGACTGATGTCATTCCTGTAGTACAAGTTTTATAACGGCCTCAAATCAAATCAATTTGGCACTTCAAACATAAACTAGTAAATCAAGATAAGGCAAATCCTGCTGGCGGACCTATCACATGTCGGTTGACAGTTAGTATACCAGTGGAATGCAGAAGAAGGGTGGGAAGGGAAGAAAAGGGGCTGCTTCTTGTGACAGTCTTGATTGAGCAAGTACGGTCAGTAGCTAAACAAATCGATTCATTGTCACCGCATATTCCTACCATTCGTGCACAAAGTGAATTATGCAACTAAAAATTATAAACTGAAGTTTGCGACAACAAGAGGACAAACATGAGAGTTGTTCAGTGTTCACAGTTTTAAGAATAAGGAAGCTGAGAACAGAAAGAATAAAACGCAAGAAAAGTATAAAAGGGAGTTGTTGAAAGTATAACAAAAATTACCAGATGCAACATACATGTTGTAAAGGACGATCAAGAGAATTTTAACCGCTTAACTGGGACGATCAAGAGATTTTAACCCCTTAACTGGGTTTGACGCCTAAAAGGCGTCAACAGCTGCCGCACGAGTATTGGGCTTGACGCCTTTAGGCATTCTTGTAATTCTAAATGTGTTCTTACGTTGGGTTAGCTTCCTATAGGCGTCGGGCTATTCATAATCACTTCTGCCATCTAGTATCGTAATTTAAAACTAATACCACTCATATTAGATGTGATTATTGCTGTCCTATTCATTTTTATCCGGTCTCATGCCAGCCGGGTAGTTCGCGCCTAGGCGGCAGTCCGACAGCTGTCTCGTGTTGCCTCGTGTTGTAACCGTACAACAGGGTTACAGATTCCATTCATTATTTATTATTATTATTATCATTATTATTATTATTATTATTATTATTATTATTATTAACCCGATTCATTTGATTTTTATATTCTGTTTCTCATCATTTAGACTGTAATAATTAGGTATCACGTATATTATTGTATTTAATCATAGGTTAAGTGAAATTTGTTTGTAAGTATGCTGTATTGTAGTAAGTGAGATTTGTTGGTTTCATATTGTCATGCTGTGGCTTGTAACTTTGGCTAGATGAGCTGGCATAGTATTTTGCAATCGAGGCTATGTTTAACTGGGAATGTTGTGTACAAGGAGATTTCCCGGTGACTCATTCGGTACAGTCATTCTCGGACCGCTTGGGTAAGCTTAGACAACACTTGACTGATGACATCAGTGCGTGGACACGTGATTGCGACCAAGTGTCAGTATTCGCCAGCTACTGTATGTGGAAGTGGAAGGGATGAACAGGAGTAGGGAGAGGAGTCGTCATCGCGAGGTTATATAAAGTCAAGGCGACGGTGGGGAGAGGTATTCTGTTCTTACTCAGTTCATAAGCAGTTGATATCGTGTAGAGATCATATGTAATAGTCAGATGTATCAAATGGAAGAAGTGGTCTTAGTGTGATGGTCAGAGCTAACAGTTGTGTTTGAAGAGGTAATCATCGAGGAAGTCTACAAGTGGTGCTTGTATCCGAGCAGAGACGGGTACTATGCTGATAAAGAAACATCATCTTCTTGGAGGATGGACTTCACAAGATGTCTCCATTATATTTTCAAATCTCTTATAATATACTGAGTGGACGTGATTACATTGGAGCTCCCTACACGCGTACATGGTATGTAGGCCAACTCCTTGTTATATAAGAAGATAACAACAGACGGCTCCCGACTTCAGCTCACAGGTTTTCCCAAGAATTTTCAAGTTCAACAGCGGTGTATGCAGACAACAGGTAATTAAAGCATCAGACATGTTATGCATTCATAACATGAAGAAGAGTGTAATCAGCGGCGATATCACATCTCACTTCAAGTTCATGCCAATAGCTTTTTTTGTTTAGATTAAATTTTCCTTTTCTTTGTACCGCAAATCTCACGATATATCTCTTTTGTTAAATTAAAAGACGTAAATGATTGTTCATTGTGACGTAAATTTAGTCATAAACTCAGTTTTATTTTTTAATTATAATAAGTGATTCCAGTTCCATGTACAATCCTCAATTGTGGAAATGCAACAGTAATTTAATATTGTCCTGATCCATATCCCTGTATATTGCCAAATATGTGAGTTTATCACCTCACGCCTTGAGATAATTGATATAAGAGGTATGCTCTACCGAATTTTGTTGTTTTTCTTAAAAAAGCAACTGGCGCTCAAACAAATGTTATGTATATTGTGTGAAGGAGATGTAAGTATAAGAGTAGTGGTTGGAGTAGCCACAACGTGTCGCCAGCAACGTGGGGCTCGAAAGGTTCAGAAAAGTGTTTCTGAATGGCAATATACATGGATCAGTTCTTTTAATGAGTACGCACATGTTAAATTCACCGAGTAATGTTAGGAAGGTCATTTTGTTGAAGTTTGTATTTAAGGGGTAATGTCAGAGGAATTGCAAGGGGAAATAGCTTTGAGATCGCGAAAAATTAGTAGGAAACCGAAGATGGACAAGGATAGCAATATGCAGTCAGGTGATGAGGCTGAGGTTATTGTGTCCAAGGAAATCCAAGGCGGTAACATAAATAGGAAGTTGGTGACTAAGGTGGGACCTGCTGAAAGTCAGAAAATAGTAGAAACTGAGGAAAACGCTGTCACGCAAGATCAAAGTAAAGGGGTGATTGACCTGGGTTTATTTAATTTGCTGATGTCCAAAATGACTGAGCAGAATAATATCATGAGTGAGAAAATTGAAACGGTCATTAGTGAGAAAATTGAATCTCAGAATAATATTATGAGTGAGAAAATTGAAACGGTTATTAGTGAGAAAATTGAATCTCAGAATAATATTATGAGTGAGAAAATTGAATCTCAGAATAATATTATTAGTAAAAAAATTGAAGCTCAGGGTAATGTCATAAATAGTATTAATAAGAAGATTGATGATGTTAGTAATAAGATAGATCATAAGGTGTTAGAAATAAGTAAGCAAATTAATAATTTAGAAAGTAAGGTAAATAGGGAGTGTAGTGACATCAGAGCTGAGATGGAATTGGGTCGGAGCAATCTCCATGCGGAAATAGAGCAAATTAGTGAGACATGCATCAAACAGATTGATGAATTAGGCGCCAAGATCGAGTCCAATAAAGGAGAAATCAATGAGTTAGTAGAAGAAAGGTTTGAAAAGATAACCAATACAGTGGGGCAAGAAACTAGGAAATGTATTAGTAGGGTAGAACAGGTGGAAAGAAAACTTGGAGAAGTAGGTGATCTAGAGAGTGAACAAAAATCATTATCACAGAAGGTGAGAGAATCGGAAGAAAAATTACAGGAGAAGTTAAGAAAAATTGAAGAAAAGGCTGAGGAAACATTGGAAGAAAAATTTCTGAGTTGCCAGAGAGTACTCCAGAAAGAAGTGCGTAATAGTAGAAATGTACGTGAAATAATTGTAAATAATGGTTTAATCACTAGAGATCATGACTTACCTAAGTTTTCTGGGAAAGAATTTAACCCGATGGAATTTATGAGAGTAGTAGAGAAGAAATTTGCTGTTCAATTAAGAGACAATATTATTAGCTGGGAAACTGTATTGGAGATCTTATCTAATGCTTTCGTAGGAGAGACTAAGTCTTGGTTTCAAGTATATAAAAGCTCGATGTCTAGTCTAACTGAATTTAAGGAGAAATTCATGGCTAAATTTTGGAGTGAAGGTGTTCAGAGTAGAGAGAGAGAGAGAGTAATGTTTGGCAGGTATAATTCTAACGAGGGTGTTAGAATGACTGAATACTTTTTGGCTCATGTTTTGGTGTGGAGAAATTTAGAATGTATTGGACCTGAGGCTGATATAGTTAGACTTATGGCTAAGCACTATCCCGATAGAATAAGAGAAGCTGTTTGTATGCAAAGAGTGGAGACTATTAAGGAAATGGAGATGTTGTTGGAAAGTTTTGATGCTTTAGGTAGTAGCTTGAATAATAGTAGGACACTAAATAGGAATGTAGAAGGAAGGGGTAACCAATCTAATAATCAGGACAGGACTATGAATAATCGTAACTACAGAAGAGAATATCAGGAGAGACCTAATAATAATTTCCACAGGGAGAGAAATTATCAAAATAGTTCGGAAAATTTCAGGACTGGGAGGCGTGATTATGGTAATCAACCAGAAGCTGGGAGGCGAGAGAATACAGGCCATAATAATAATAATAATGACGCTAGAGGAAATAGGCAACAGGGGAGGCCGACTGAGGTGTGTAACCAACAAGTCGTAACCGAACCAAGTACTTTAAACGAGCAACGGACTGTATAAACAGGTCACTGAGACAGTCCGTAAATGGTGAGTTCACGTATAAGGTAGATAAGTATGTTAATGTCGACCAGCCTATAGTTGTAAGTGAACATGATTGTGACCTAAGTAGCAATAATTCAAATGTTTTAAGTGACGACTTAATCGTAGACAATAAATTTTATAAGTGTAATTTAAATTTAGATATAAGGCAAGATTTGTTAAGTGATCTTATATTATGTTATGAGGATAATTTAAGTAGTGTTACTGTTACACCGACGATTGAACTGCTGATATGGGGCAGAAAAGTTAAGATTTTGTTGGACTCTGGTAGTGAGAAGTCATGTGTAAATTCCAAGCTGTATGAGGAAGTTTTAAGAGAGAAGTATGAGGTAGCGGAAATTCCAGTGAGGAATACGTTCATCGTAACAGCTGTTGGAAACAAGTCTCAAAGAGTGAATAAACAAATAGCTGTCCCCATTAGCATAAGTGGAGAATGTATTTTCCAACCATGCTTAGTAGTGCCTAATTTAGTTTATGCCGTTATTTTAGGTACCGACTGGTTAACGTGTCACAAGGCTAAATTAAATTTTGATCTGTGTAATGTCAATCTTATTTGGGGAAAGAGTAGCAGGGAAGTCAGTTTACCATATGATGTTTTGTCAGAAATTAGTGCGAATAAAGTGTGTTCTAGTACGGAAGGATCTTGTGAAATTCCTAATATTAGGAAAAATATTGATGTCTGCCATGTGTCCATACAGAGAGATTCTAGAGATGAATTGTATGAGACAGTGGAGAAATGTAATTTAGCGGAAAGTCAGAAGGACGAATTGTGTGAATTATTGATATCACATAGTGATGTTTTTAGCGATCGGCCTGGTAGAACACATCTTTACGAACACAAATTTAATGTTATTGATAACTCAACTTTTGTAGGACCGAAATATCCCATTCCGTTAAAATACGCTAGCGCTGTTGAAGAGCAGATTGACATTATGCTAGATTATAATATAATTGAACCATCATGTAGTCCTAATTTTGAATCCACTTGTTATTATACCTAAGAAGGATAACACGGTAAGATTGGGCATGATAATTTTTGTAAGACTAAATTGGATGAATTTGAGCTTGGTGACAAGGTTTTACTCAGAGTGCCACTCCCGTCATCAGCAGAAGCTGGTCAATTTTCTAAGTTTTTCTTGTTATATCAGGGATACTTCACCGTAGTGAAACGGATTGGGAAATGTGCTTATTCATTAGAAGACAAGGAAGGAAATATCGTAGGCACATACAATATAAGAAATCTTAAGAAATATATCATGTGAGTTTGTTGATTAAGTTTCATTATTATGTTAATTCACCATATTTTATGAAGCTGGCATTGCGAACAGGACTTCAGTGAAATTAGCGTGTGTTGTGATATTAAGTGAGCACGGCAGTGCAATAAACTCCAGTGCTTGGAGACAGTGTATATAATGATATGTCTTCGAGAATTACTTTTGAACACTCAATGAACGTTTGAAACGACAGAAGTGAGAAAGAAATGTAATCTGTATGTAAATAATACTGTATAATCGAAGTGAAAATGATAATTGATCAATGTTTTATATGTGTAACAACGAACATCCAGATGGATGATACTATGTACCAAATTTGCAAAGGGCATTTTTATACATGTATCTATGGTGTACTCGATTTCAGGTGATTGTGTAGATATTTCATGAATCAATCGATTCATTTAATCGATTATTTCATGAGGGAGGCGTTCTGTAACCGTACAACAGGGTTACAGATTCCATTCATTATTTATTATTATTATTATCATTATTATTATTATTATTATTATTATTATTATTATTATTATTAACCCGATTCATTTGATTTTTATATTCTGTTTCTCATCATTTAGACTGTAATAATTAGGTATCACGTATATTATTGTATTTAATCATAGGTTAAGTGAAATTTGTTTGTAAGTATGCTGTATTGTAGTAAGTGAGATTTGTTGGTTTCATATTGTCATGCTGTGGCTTGTAACTTTGGCTAGATGAGCTGGCATAGTATTTTGCAATCGAGGCTATGTTTAACTGGGAATGTTGTGTACAAGGAGATTTCCCGGTGACTCATTCGGTACAGTCATTCTCGGACCGCTTGGGTAAGCTTAGACAACACTTGACTGATGACATCAGTGCGTGGACACGTGATTGCGACCAAGTGTCAGTATTCGCCAGCTACTGTATGTGGAAGTGGAAGGGATGAACAGGAGTAGGGAGAGGAGTCGTCATCGCGAGGTTATATAAAGTCAAGGCGACGGTGGGGAGAGGTATTCTGTTCTTACTCAGTTCATAAGCAGTTGATATCGTGTAGAGATCATATGTAATAGTCAGATGTATCAAATGGAAGAAGTGGTCTTAGTGTGATGGTCAGAGCTAACAGTTGTGTTTGAAGAGGTAATCATCGAGGAAGTCTACAAGTGGTGCTTGTATCCGAGCAGAGACGGGTACTATGCTGATAAAGAAACATCATCTTCTTGGAGGATGGACTTCACAAGATGTCTCCATTATATTTTCAAATCTCTTATAATATATTGAGTGGACGTGATTACATTGGAGCTCCCTACACGCGTACATGGTATGTAGGCCAACTCCTTGTTATATAAGAAGATAACAACAGACGGCTCCCGACTTCAGCTCACAGGTTTTCCCAAGAATTTTCAAGTTCAACAGCGGTGTATGCAGACAACA